>NW_007247032.1:45136-127374 GCF_000164805.1 Carlito syrichta | reverse complement strand
CTCACCTCAGCCTCCCAAAGGCGCGGGATTACAGGTTGAGCCACCGAGCCCGGCTAGGACTAACATTCTTAAGATGGACTAAAGCCCTGTAAAATCTGACATTTCATGTTCTTCTCATACCATTCTCCAAATTGCTCTCCAACAACACTGACCTTGAAGTTTTAGAAAATCACAAGCACATATTCTTCCAGGTATATTTTCCTGTCTTATCCCATTTTGACTTAGTTCATATTCATATTTCAGACTTAGCTCAAATCAAATATCTTCAGCGAAAGCCTCCATGACACACTCCTTCCCTAACCAGGTTAAGTGCCCCAGTTTATCAGCCAGGGTCCAGTAAGTCCACAGAAGGAATTTAATAGAGAAGGCAAATTATGAAAGTGTTAGATGAGTTGAATGAATATAAACAGAAGATAAGACACCTATGATTTGCAACTACAGTAATTTGCCACCATGACTAGAGCTGAAGTAAATTCTAGGGAAGAAATAGTGTTACCGGATATCAGAAGTTGGAGCCACCAAATGAATAGATGTTGACCAATTGAAGCTAGAGCCAAGAAAGAGACAGAGCAACTGCCAAGAGACATACCTGAAACAGAAAGAGAATTATCCTTGCCTGTCTCAGCCTTGGACCCTCCAGTCTTCTGTTCATGCCTTCCATTAAGCAAGTCCATAAAGAAGCCAGATAGAAAAGGACCATGCGTGATATTGTTTGCAGGATTAACTTTTGTCATATTAAACAGAGCAAGAAAGGGGAGAGATTTGAGAGCAAACAGGCAAATAACTGGCACATCCACTTGAATGTTTCCAAACATTCTCTAATTCTCTAATCTTTTCAGAACTACTTATGATTAATAACTAAATTATACTAAAGTATAAGGTCCTTAGAAGAATCATAAGTGCATAATCCTCAATAAATATGCTGAATCAATATATTGCAATAATTTAACCAATCAACTGACTGTTTTAATGTTTAAAACAATGTTTTAGTCTTTATAATACAGTTAATAATGTTGTGTGTTCCAGGTATTCTTCACATGTTTGGGGATCACGAGCCTTGCTTAGAGTCATAAGAAAGTCATGAACTCCTAAAAAAATTTAAAAATTAAATAAAATAAAAATAGAAAGTCATGAACTCTTTAACCAGGAAAATGCATATAAGCACAAAACATTTTACAATGCTTTTTTTTTTTTTTTTTTTTGGCTCATAGACAGGTTGAAGCTATCTAGAAGCTATCTGGGGATTTCTTTTACTTTTAATCTGGAAACAATGTGACAAATTGTTTGGGAATATATTTTTTTTCCACAATATCCGGGACCCTCTACTATTATATAGTAGAAAGAAACTGGATAAAATAAACTTCCATAGAGGAAAATTCTCACACCCAAAATGCCCACCATGAATCCTGGTAACTCAGATTAAAAATATACTATGGAAGAAAATTACTTGTTCATCAAATTCAAAAATATGTTTCATTTTTCTTTGATGACAAAGAAATTCATCATGAACACCACTTGATTTTAAAATGGCTCCTGGGACTATGTGCAAGTTCCATATTTATAAATAATTAATTTACATAACAGCTGTCACTGAACTTTGATGAATTTACACACAATGGAAATGTAAATACATAAAATGCATATAGTAGTGAAGATTTGTTTGGGACTTTATTAGTTACGCATTTCTCCATGCAAATTACCCCAAAACTTAGTGCCTTAAAACAATACATATTTATTAGCTCACAATACCTGTGGGTCAGGAATTTATGTGCAGCTTACATCTATCCTCTGGCTCAAGGACCACCAGGCTATAATCAAGGTGTCAGCCAGAACTGTGACCTCATGTGAAAGTTCTACTAGGGGAGGATCTGTCCACAAGCTTATTTACATGATCAGAATTACGATGCCACTTGTCTCAAGGGGTCCGTTTACTCAGGCCCTCAGTTTTTTGCTGACTGTTAGCCAGAGGCTACCCTCAATTCCTTGCCACATAGGCCTCTCTATATAGTATCTTAGTTTATCAGAGCAAGCAGGAGAGAAAAGTCAGAGAGTTTCACAAAGAGAGAGACAGACAGACAGACAGACACACACACACACACACACACACACACACACACACAGAGAGAGAGAGAGAGAGAGAGAGAGAGAGGTACAGAGAAACAAGAGAGAGACAGAGAAACAGAGACAAGGCACAGTCTTTTATAACTTCATCTTTGAAGTGATGTCCCCTCACTTTTGCCATATTCTATTCTTTAATCATTAGGTTGAACCCACATGCAAATACGGGGGATTACATAAAGGCATTAATGCTACCAGGAGGTAGAATCATTAGGAGTCATTATAGATGGTTTTTACCACAAGGATGAAACCACAATAGCAAAAGAAAATAAACTTTGAAAATGTAAGTTGTCTAGCAGTAGTTATATTTTAGCTGCTAAACAGTCAATGGTTTTATTCTTCATTTTTTAAATATTGAATTTCCTCTTCATCAAAAGACCAAAAAAAATTTCTCTCCACTTTCACTCTAATAAGTACTGCCTTCTTTATATCCTGCCACTCTTTCAATAACACATTTTAAAAGAGGGAATTATGCTTAGCATTTTAAGATAAAATAAACTTGAATGAGTTATTACAGAATAGATTAACTATCTTACTCCTGGGAGTGATAACATAATTTTATTTTTGAGAAGACCTTTACAACTCATTAGCTTATGAATTATGTTTCTTTCATGTAAAGAAAGCAAATGCAATCCAAACTCTTTATGGGTGAGATACCCTATATTTATTTCTCTTAAATTTAACTTAAGATGCCTTTATATATTTCATTACCCTTAAAGAACTAAATGGCTCTAGGAAAAGTCAACTTTCTCTTCTTAGCAGACAAATTTAAATGCATAAACTTTAATGCATAAATCTACTCCATAGCTTGTATATGTTTAAAAACAGGAAAAAGAGATTTACATTTTCAAAATAATATTTAATGTTGTGTCTTCTCCTCCCCATCTTTCCCTATACACTAAATACACTAAAATAAAGTGTCCACAGAATTTGACTGTAAAATGGGCCTAGAGAACTTCTAGAATAAAAATTTAAAAGAGCAGTGGTTCATCAGTAGAGCACTGGGCACATGCTTGCACAAAAAGAGGTTAAAATAAAGTACAAGCTAGGCAGCTAAAAAGAAACACAGAAGCACTTTAAATAAGCTTATTTTTTCTCCATTTTGCCTGGAATCAATTTTGTTCACTCCTCAGAACAAGGAAATCCAAATTCCAGAGCTCTCTAGCCTAATCACCATGCTATTTTAAAACTGCTCAAAGAAAGCAGGAGGTTATGTCCTATATATCATTCTTGTGACCTTTCAGGAAAAGAAAGTCAGGAGATCTGGGAAAACAATTCCAGCTCTTGTTCACCTTTATTTCCAGGAATGGAAAGGTAAGGAGAAAACATAAAACATATCATCTTTCCTTCAATGAGTTGCCTACTTTCAACTTGTCCTAGAAAGTAACTCTGCAGGCAACTGAAGAAAAAGGAAAGCAACAGTTCCCAACTTGGTCACCCACAACATATAAAATACAGTTTTATCTGTTTATATATTGGTAGAGTTTGTCTGAAATTAAACAAAAACAAACCTGAAAAGAAAAACAATGAGGCAAGTTACAACAAGAAAAAAAGTGGCACCGAAAGTAAAATTAATGTCATTTGCCAATTTTGCAGTGGTTCTTTCTTAGTATGCATTGATACCTCAGTCTTTAGTCTTTTTGTTTTTGTTTTTGTTTTTGAGTTGGAGTCTCACTCTGTCACCCAGGTTGGAGTGCAGTGGCATGCTCATGGCCACCGAATCCTCAACCTGCTGGGTTCAGGCAATCCTTCCACCTCAGCCTTCCAAGTAGCTGGACCCAAAGGCACATGCCACCACGCCCAGTTAATTTTTTGATTTATTGTAGAGATGAGGTCTTGACAAATTGCCCAGGCTGGTCTCAAACCCCTGGTCTCAGGCAATCCTCTCGCCTCTGCCTCCCAAAGTGTTGGGATTACAGACGTGAGTCACTGGGCCTGGCTGTCTTTGGTCTTGAGAGTGACCTCAAGCTTTTCTGGTGGAACAGCTCTATAGCATGAAAATAATCAGTCTATCATTGTTAATGTTCTTCCTAACACTCTCTCCAAATCATCATTTGGTCACATTAACATAAATTGAATGAAAGATCAAATACTCATTGTATAATACTGCACCCCTATTATTATGATATTCTGTCTTATAAGTACCTCAAACTCAAATTGTCCAAACTAAATTAGTCTTCTCCTCCCCCTCGCATAAACCTACCCTTCTTTCTAACTGAAAACCATCAGCGTGTATAAAGTTGGTATTTTTAATTGTGTCTTTACTTGCCCTGCTCACCTTCTTTCTAATCAATCAAGAAGTTTTGTTAATTAAAATCTTCAAATATCTCTTAAATTTATCAACTTCTCCTTATCTCCACTACTAAAATTGTAGTTCAGATCACAACTATCACCAAGAATACTGCAACATTCTTTATTAAGACCCTCAATTGTTTTTCTTCTCCACTCACCAAGCATTTGAAAGACAAATAGAATACTGCCATGCTCGTCCTTTTAAGTTTTCTTAATTACATGAGTTTCATGACCTAGTACCTGTTTTTCTTTTCTCTGTAGTTGCAAGCCCTTCTCCTCATGTCCTCTCTGCATTGCCTCCCACCCACACATCTATAATCCTAATTATACTTCAAGACACAACTTAATCATTATTTTCTCTGGGAAGGCATCCCCGATATGTCTAGATTGTCTCATTTACCCCTATAATGTGCTTAGTCGTCTTTTTTTCAAGGCTGAAGATTCAAGAGGGACTGAGGATGCGCATTTATCTTCACATTCGCCTTTGAATCACCAGCAAATCTGCTAGCTCAGAAGAGGCATTCAACAAATACTCACTGGATGCCAGAAATAGCTTCATTAACGTTCACAAGTATCAGTTCCAACTTTAAATGTCTAACCATTGACAGTGTGTTGGTTTGCATTTAAACACTACAGCAATTAATTTTGTTAGTTGAGCATGAAATCCATTCTCTGATATTTCCAACATCTGTATGACAAAATTTAGATGCAAAAAATATTTTAAATTTTAGTTTCCAGGTCTAGTATTGAAAGGGAGGTCTTGTCATCATTCCAATCACATCACAAAGGAAACAGAGGTAAAAGAGGAGTTAGGTGGCCTATCCAGGTGACACACTAATAATCCAAAATAAATCCAAGATTAAATCTCTGAGTATTCTGAGTTCAATGTGATTGCTTACCTTCTGAGCTTTGCATCTTTTTTTGACTTTTTTTGACTTTCATGGGGGAGGAATGTACTGGCAAAACTGTTAAACCCTTGAAGATGAAGCTTATATTTGTTTACAAGAGACATGTAAATATCTTTAAATACAAATTGGCTATTGACTGGAAACACCAAGCAAATTTTTAAAAATTTGAAAAGTGAATTGGCAGCTAAAGAAATTAAACATGATTTGGAAAATTTAATTTTGGTGATCAAAATGTCTTTGCAGGAAATTTCCTAACTCAGGTTACTTACTCCTAAGGGAAGAAGGTGGCATGATTCTAGTATCCTCAGCAGTTTCAAGTCCATTTTTAAGTAGTAACCCATGAAAAGATTGACTCTGCTCTGGACCCAAACTATAAATGAAATCAAGAAACTAGACCTATTTCCACAAGAAAACCAGTTAAATTCAAGGGTTGAGAAACGGCAGGATCACTTGGAGTGCCATGGTTTCTTGAAGATTCTTATTACACAGCACTCATCATCTCGCTCCAAAATGAAGTTTAGATCAGCCCCTCTTCCAAAGCTTCCCAGGCTATGAGCCAATAGAGTCCTTTTCTTTTTTCTTTTCTTTTCTTCTTTTTTGTTTTAACCCGTGAACCTCATTTATGACATTCCTTCGTGCAAAACTGTCCCTCAGCACTGAGCACACCCAAGTCGCACAGCAGCTGCCAAGGGACCCAACTTCCCTGCCTCCCCTAGCTCTCAGCACTGAGCACACCCAAGTCGCACAGCAGCTGCCAAGGGACCCAACTTCCCTGCCTCCCCTAGCTCCCAGCACTGCTACTGGGCAGGCCAGGGGTCCTGAAGTTAGTTCCACAGTCCCTTGTCTTCGTGTTGGCAGGGTCAGGCCAATGGGGTGGGATGGAGCAGGAATGACTGAGGGTTCATGAGCGGGCCTCTCCCTGCACCGTGGAGGTGCAGGACGCACTCCAGCCAGGCTCTCTGAAAACCCTGCTTTCAAGTCAGTGATACAGCTTCAAGGATGTCCCTGAGTAGGAGACATTGTCCTTCGGTGGGTGATCCCACAGCCATTTGCACCTTGTTCCAGCGGTGGCCTTTGTTGTAGATGGATTTGATGGAACCGGGAGCCCAGCGGGTCAGGTACCGATTGAGCTGAGGTTTGCTTTTCGGAATAAATCCTTCAGGAAACCGAGGCCTGTGATTTGGGAACAGACCTGCATGGTGGGCATCTTTACACACTCCACATTCTTGCGGTGCTCTTTCAGGGCAGCAGCACGCCTTGGTGAGACCGGATGAACTCACTGAGCAGCAGAACATTCTCAAAATTATACTTGTGCTTCAGGCTCCAGCGGCAGATGGGGCACTGGCCAGAGGGGTTAAGAGAATTTAGACTCTCCTTGGGAGTCCCTGTGATATGGTCTTCAGTTATAGTTGTCTTCCCTTCTTGGATATCCACCACTTCCTTGAACCCACGAACTGGAGGCCTAGTACAGTTGGTCGCAGCTGGGCCCGCCAGGAGGCCTCAGAGAATCAGCCCACAGCCAGACACAAGCTCCTTGAGGGCTGCCATCTTGAAAACCAACCCTCGAGTCCTTTTCTTTAAGGTTCTTCTTTGCTGTCTTCACCAGGGTCAGAGAAGTAGGGAGGGGTACTACTTCAAGTCTCTTCTGTACCTCCCTCAGGACGCTAAACAGCTCACAAGCCCTTCCAGGCTTTGATAAATTTGCATGTAATACCTAACCACTTGACCAACAATAACAAAAAGTCTTGTTTCTTGGATCCATTTCCTTTTTTAAAAAGTGAAGTATGTTAAAGAGAACTTTTTTGTTATTATTCTGGTACAAGGTTTTAAATGAGTCAACATGTTTAAATGATAACTTCGTCAGTCACCATTGTGTTTTATACCTGTCACCTCTTTTAATCCCTTGACAACCAAATGAAGTAGGTAATAGTTCCACGTTAGAGATGCAGAAATCGAGGACCAGACATAGTAAGCATATTGTCCATGTCACATGACTAGTGCCTGGTAGAGCATGCGTTTCAACTCAAGGTATATATTTTTGTCTTTTGTTTTGTTTTGTTTTGTGTTTTGTTTTTGTTTTGTTTTGTTTTGAGTTGGAGTCTCACTCTGTCGCCCAGACTGGAGTGCAGCGGCCGCTCCCGCCCACCGCAGCCTCGACCTGCTGGGCTCCAGCGATCCTTCCGCCTCAGCCTTCCGGGTAGCCGGAACTACAGGCATGCACCACCACGCCCGGCTCATTTTTTGATTTATTGTAGAGATGAGGTCTCGCCTGCCCAGGCAGGTCTCGAACCCGCGGGCTCAGGCAATCCACTCACCTCAGCCTCCCAAAGGCGTGGGATTACAGGCTGAGCCACCGAGCCGGCTTATATTTTTGTCTTTGAGCTCTTAACCACTCTCACCTACAGACACAGATAAGGCCAGAAATGTGGATCTGGTTATGTATGCATATGTGGGTGGGATATAAATATGGATGCAAATATACATATAGATGAATATAGCTATATGCCACTATATCTATATTTATCTTCTGAATATAAAATAAATAGTAAATATATGTCATTGCACTTTTTTAATGTCATTTTAAATTTTCATTTCTTTATAAGCTTTCTTCTTTCAGTCCCTTGTTTCACTAACTAAGCTTCTTCCTTTCTTTCCTTGAACTATTTTCTGCGTGGGGATAATTGCTTCTTGTACCATGAGCAACTGACACTTCCCTGAAATAACTGAAAATACCCGGGGGACAGATTTATAGTCAGAGGCCTTAGGTGTTAAAATACCCTTGGGATTCCAATTGAGCCTGAACATTAGAGCCCTAGGGAATGGATAAACCTTATCATTTTTCTTTGCTTGACTTTGCTACTTATTCTTAATAAATGGCAAAGATTCCCATAAGTGTGTGCCCAGAGCAACCTTCAGAATATTGCAGAAAAGGCATATTCTTCCTCTCATATTTCCATTGTCAAATTAGAGTAAAAAGCAGGCTAATATTTCTAAAGGCAACATAAGTACACATGACATGGAGATTGGATAATTAGGTATGTAAAATATTAGAATAATGAAGCTTTTCTTTAAAGATATTTAGAATTGCTATATATTAGAATAATATTTCTTTCAGATACACAACTAGAGTTGGTTGTTTTAAAGAGAGAAATGCAATTTTAAAAAGTCAGATTAATAGTCAGTTACCAAAGAAATCATAAATACCATGGTAAGGTAAGATATGTTTGACCTGGAAAGACTGGCACTTATCTTCAGATGAAAGAAAGCAATTCAGCATATATATGGGTTTTCATTCTCTGTCTTTGCCATTGAAAAAAGAATAGAATGAATTTAAAACAGAAAGGTGTATTTGAGAGAAAAGGCAAAAAGTGGTCCCACTGGTGCAAGTTGAATGATATTTTAAAAGATTATCTATGGAGGTTGTTACATCCCCTTATCTTGAAGTCTATTAAATTAAAACAAAAAGAATAACTGTTTAGCATAATAAAACCAGGTTAGGTAATCCAATTCTCATTGTGGATGAATAAGCTTATATATGTGGAAGTGAAAAGAAAATTATCAATTAGATAATCTGAAATGAGCCAGGCTCGGTGGCTCAGCCTGTAATCCCACGCCTTTGGGAGGCTGAGGTGAGTGAATTGCCTGAGCCCGCGGGTTCGAGACCCGCCTGGGCAGGCGAGACCTCATCTCTACAATAAATCAAAATATCAGCCAGGAGTGGTAGCGCGTGCCTATAGTTCTGGCTACTTGGAAGGCTGAGGCGGAAGGATCGCCGGAGCCCAGCAGGTCGAGGCTGCGGTGGCTGGGAGCGGCCACTGCACTCCAGTCTGGGCGACAGAGTGAGACTCCAACTCAAAAAATAAATAAATAAATAGATAAAAGATAATCTGAAATGAAAATTTTAGAAATGATTCTCCGTATACAACTGCATTGAAAGTGATATAGTGTGAGTAAATGAATGGCAGGTTTCATAATGTACTTATTACAAAGAATGACCCTATTAATGAATGCAAGGGACAAATGGCTATGGAAACAATGTTTACAGATTTTTAAAATAAGGTCAGAGTGAAAAAACAGAAAGAAAAGAAATACATTTGGGAAAAAGTAAAAAAGTGAAAGGGGCAAGATATTGCTGAAGACAAATTCAAATAGCATACATCTATCAAACTATTGTTTCAACTGAAGCTTAACATACAATCAGAGGCATGAGGCAAAAAAGAATAACAAAATTCAAAGTTAATTTACCTCTATTTAGAGCAAAACCAAAAAATTAGATAGAAATATTTCTATTTGGGGAACAAATACTTTAAGAGAGAGAAATGACAAAGTAGAAGAATTGATAACTAATTGTCCTCTGTGCTTACCAGTAAGAAGGAAAAGAGGGGGATATGGGGATATGAAGAGGTGTTTGGAGACATACTTGACTGTCCCAACAGCTTAGGATTCTAACTTGATGATTTTATAACATGGCTTCAGTACCTATTTTTAAAAAGGTATAGAGAAAGAACACAGGTTCTTAAGTCTGACTTCCAAGTTTTAAATCTAAGCTCAAACCGTTTACCCACTGTGGAAATTTGTACAAATTTGTTAATCTCATTATCTTCATGCAGAAAGAAGTTTAGGAAAGAATTGGGGGGGGGAATGGTTAATAAAACCAGTTACTAAATTAATAGATTTTAATAAATGAGAAGGAATTTAATTCCTATTATAATGAAATATTTTCACTATAATGGAAAGAGTGATTATTACACATTCTTTCATGTACTCATTCATAAAATTTTCTGAATGCCTATTATCTTCTAGATAATGTAATACAAGAAAAAAGAACATGAAGCAAAACCTATCTTTACCTTTGTTGGGGTGGGAGAGTGAGATGGGGACAGAATGAGACAACAAAAGTAAACAAATGTTGTGGTAATTCTAGATTGAAAAAGTTATATTGAGAAGCTAAAATAAGGTAATGTTAAAGAGAGTAGGAGAAGAAGGGGTTACTGTCTCAGATTGTATGGGCAGAGAAGAATTTTTGAGTGACTGATTTTTTAGACACAGTATGAAAGATGATGAGGGGGACACATGAAAATGCAGTGGCATAGAGTTCTGCTTTGCAAGAACAGAGGTCTTTGATGGGAAAGAGATATGCAAGAAGGCCAATGAGCCAGAACAAGTTGAGGGAGAAGGGTAAGAGTTGAGGCTGAAGAGGTGAAGCCCAGTAGAATGCTAAAAAGTGTGGATTTGTAGAAAGGAGTGTGCAGGCTTTGGATATTTCAGGAAAATGACTGCAGAACAAAATGGGGCTGCTAAAACAACAAATCACTTTTTGTTTTCCTGACGAAAGATCTGATAATAAATGCCATTTATGATATCACTATAAATGTGCAGGAATCCTGATCAATAGAAATCTTGGACCACAAAATTTCAAATAAGCTGATTTTACTATATCAGACATGAAAAGAGAATCATACAATTTGTTTTTTGTAAACTGTTTTTTGTATTTTTAAAACTTAATAGATGATAAGACCCCCTCCCCTACCTAATGAGGTGAATCTCCTCTCTTTATCTCTCTCTAATTTACCTTTTAAATAAACTATATTTTATAATCAAAAGAAACCTTAATAGATGATAAAAAAATAAACATGATTACTAGTAGTCATTTTCAACCAGGTGTTACTTTGCACTTCTTCCCTGAGAAGAACATTTGGCAATATCTAGAGATATTTTTCATTGTCACAGTTGGGGAATGGGGTGCTAATTGGCATCTAGTCAGTAAACCACAACAACCCTTCCTACCCTACCTATTTTCAGTAATCAACCAAGCAACCAAGCAAACAAACAAAGCCCACAAATGCAGGAGTTTTTAAGGCATGAGTTCATTATCAAAATTCACTTTATAAGGTCACATTTTATGAGAAATACAATATCTAAAGACCATCTACATCATAGGAAACCAATACAGCCACTGTACTTAAAAAATTATGCAAAATTCCTCGAGTACTAAGACCTTTTACCTTTATTTTACATGATATTGCATGTATCACCTATTGAATCTTTAAGAGCCAATCCCTCAAGATGAATTCTGAGTGGCTAACTGGTCTTAAATTTGAAAGCGAACCAAGCGGTCATTTCCTGACTACAGGTCCCACATCTACTCTGAGTTCCCAGGAAACCCACAAGTTGCTTAACTTTGGTAATTTCCTAGTTGATTGTTTCTGTTCATGTCACATGAACCAACGAATAGGATGTGGCCTACATCAACCAATCAGTACTCAGTTGCATTGATCAATCAGAACTTAGCAAGTATCAACCAGTCGAAAGAAAGCAGTTTTGAATCCTTCATTTAGATAAAGGTCCTGAGTGGGAACTTGGACAAGACCTTTCCCTGTAAAGGCCAAATCGGCCTATGGCTCATGCCTGTAGTCCCACTTACTTAGGAGGCTAACGTGGGATGGTCTCTTGAGCCCAGGAGTTTGAAACCAGCCTAGGTAACATAGTTAGATCTCATCTTTACAAAATAAGAAGAAGAAGAAAAAGAAGCAAGGCATGATGGTGCACATCCATAGTCCAAACTACTGGAGAGACCAAGGGAGGAAAGTCACTTGAACCCAGGAATTTGAGGCTGCAGTGAACCGTGATCATGCCACTACACTCCAGACTGAGAAATATCAAATATCAAACATATTCAAGACTTTTGAAATGTTAATGAAGTAAAGCAATAATTTTAAGTTGAATTCAACTGTTCCCTATAAAATAAAAATTTGTATTTTATGACACAGATATATCTATTGTTATGCTGAAGAAATGAAAATGATTTATGTCTTTAAGCAAAAGTTTCTAACTCCAAAGTATACTCATTGTTATTACTGATACAACATAGTTGTAGGGTAGTTTATAAGCAGAAAACTAATGTTATTCTTGACAGCATGGTCTATCAGAATAGAAAAGAGAAGATCTATGAATTACAGAATTTAAAACAAAACGTAAAATAAGTTTAGACATAACTATTTGAATGGAAGAAAAAGAGGAGAACATGGCACTAAAAGTCAGAACATAAAATTTACATGAAGTCAAGAGAATATTTCCCTTCATTTTTCCCCCCCCTCTTAAATTTATGAGGTGTGATCAAGCGATTTTGGAGCTTCTAAGAAAGTTATGTACAAAACTGAGAGTGTACAAGTGCTAACAGAAACTTCCCATGGATTCAAGAAAATACTTAATATTGATTCTTATCTCTGAGACTCTGGGAAGATGATAGTCAGTACTACTGCAATGCACACATAACAGGATAAATTTTCCACCTGCGAATAAAAGATTTTTTAAGTGTCCACACATTCTAACACTCTCTATATAGAGTAACCATACGTCGCTCTTTGCCCATGAAAGTTCTGGATTATACTTGTCTAAGTTTATGGAAATTACATGAATATCCCCAGTTCATCACTTTTCATTCTACCCATAAACTTTGTTCTATAACTTTGCTATGATTTCCTTGTCTAGGTGGAGCAGAATTTTCCATCCCTTGAATCTGGTCTTTGTCATGAACTTGATTTGGTCAAATAGGAGCTTGAAATGGATTGAACATTTTAATACTAGAAAATAAGTGTTCTTTCAACACTAGAGAATAAATGGAAAAGCTTCGATTTCTACCTGAGATTTCACTCAGGCTTGGGAAGGAATATTTGCTTTTCATGCAACCAAGAGTTCAAAGCAAGAGAATATTGTTTTTTTGGTCATAATTAGTAAGAAGAAACATATCCAAAAGTATGGAATTGAGGTAACATGTGGAATACCAAGTGTTTCTTGTATTTTAGAAATATCTCCTGATAAAACTGCCTAACATATAGGAGGATTGAACATAAAGTTCAAATTCACTGTTTTATCCTTAGTGCTCGGTCTAGGGCCTGTACCTAGGGGCTGCTCAATAATTATGTTTATTCGTGTATTTATAGTGCAAATAATTGTTGAGAAATAACTACATACCATGCCTATGGAAGGTGCTAGGAACACAACAGTGAAAAAAATTTAAAAATTACTTCCTTCATGCACTTGATATTTTGGTTTTAGAAAAGAGAGTGAATAAAGTACAGAATGGTCAGATGGTGCTAAGTGCTATGGAGAAAATACATGTCAAAGAAAAGGGATGGATGGGTTGGGATGAGAGGTCCCTATAATTATAAAGTGGTAGTTAGGGAATACAAGGATATTTGAATAAACTTTTGAAGAAAGTGAAGGTGTTAGTCATATAGATACTGAGGAATAGAGTGTTCTGGGTAGAAAGAAGGGCAGGTGCAAAAGTTCGGAAATAACTGTGCCTGATGTACTTCAGACACAGCGAGGTGGTTAGTGTGGCTACAGCAGAATAATGAAGCGAAAGACTATTAGGTGAAGAGCTCAAATAAGCCAGGGGGCCAGATCTTGCTGGGTTGGAAAGACCATATTTAGAACTTGGACTTTTATTCTAAAGTAAGATCGAAACACATTGATTTTTGATTTTGAATAAAGAAGAGGTAGTATATGACTTATGTTTTAAGAGAATCCCCTCTGACTATTGTGTTCAGAATATACTAGTATAGGGAAAAGGCAGAAGCCAGGAGAAGAGACTATTACAAATTTTCACATTAGAGATGATGATAGCTTTGACACCAGTGGTAATGGTAACTGATGTGGTGAGAAATGGTAGGATTCCTAACACATTTAAAAAGTCAGACAGACAGTATATATTAGAAGACTGAATATAGAGGATAAGAAAAAGAGAAATGTCAAGAATGACCTCACTTTTTTTTTTCACCTGAACAATAAGGATGGAGTTGACAGTCTTGTGTTTCAGATATTCCCATAAGATATGTCAAAAAAAATGCAACATTCCACAGAATAAGTTAACTAAAGAACTTGTAGTGAACACATGTGTTTTACACTAATGATTTTAAAGTTGAAAAATGTTGATGAGATACATTTAAATAACTCTATTTTATTTTATTTATTTTTTATTTTTGAGTTGTAGTCTCACTCTGTCCCCCAGGCTGGTGCAGACAATCCTTCTGCCTCAGTCTTGCAAGTAGCTGGAACTACAGGCAGGCACTATCACGCTTGCCTAGAATAACTCTATTTTAATGCTATTTCATAAAATCAAAAATCACTTTTGTGTGCTCACTATGAAATGCTTTTTCTTCATATAGATAGAACATTTATACATGTAAATGTGCTATATACAATCATGTGTCACTTAACAACAGGGATGTGTTTTTAGAAATGCATCCTTAGACGATTTTGTCTTGTGCAAATATCAGACTGTACTTACACAAACCTAGATGGTAACAACCCACTACATATCTATGCTACGTGGCATAATGTTTGGCTCCTAGACTACAAACCTGTATGGCATACTGTACTGAATACTGTACAAAGCTGTAACACAGCGATATTTGTGTATCTAAACATATATAAACCAAAAAAAAGGTAATACATTGGGCTGCAACAATGCAATGGCTAAGCAATACAATTTTTCATCTCCATTATAATCTTAAGGAACCACTGTCATATATGTAGTGCATTGTTGATGTAAACATTATGTGGCACATGACTGTATAGACATGTTCTTACTACTCAAAGGTCATAGGGAGAAAACATGAGAGAGACAGATTCTTAGCCTTAATATTCACTCTACCTATTTTGATTCTGATGTGACCTCAAAGATTTTTCTTCTCAAAATAAAATGGAGAGATATAAAATAACAGTTATAGTTCAGACAAAAACCACAATTATTTATCTGCTATAACAATGTATACATAGTCTGGGAGAGCACTGCATATTGGGAAGAACAGAACACAGAGTTGGAGCTATATGAGTTCCAACTATGGCTGGGCTCGGTGGCTCAGCCTGTAATCCCAGCACTTTGGAAGGCCAAGGCAAGTCCATTGTCTGAGCCCACGGGTTCGAGACCCACCCAGGCAACTTGGCGAGACCTTATCTCTACAATAAATTAAAAAAATTAGCCGAGCATGGTGACACATACCTATAGTTCCAACTACTTGGAAGGCTGAGGCAGAAGGATCGCTGGAACCCAGCAGGTCAAGGCTGCGGTGGCCAGGAGCGTGCCACTGCACTCAGTCTGGATGATAGAGTGAGATTCCATCTCAAAAAAAAAAAAAAAGAGTTCCAACTATAAAAGTTAAAAACTATAAGAGTTTCAAGTTTTTTCCTCTCTAATAAGGTAATAATAATATCTTCCTTGAGCCATTTTATGACAATCAAATGAAAAAGTAATTCGTTTAAAAAAAATTTACATAGCTACTAGAATATGGCATTTGCTTATTCATATTACTTTGCTCCCAGTAAAACAACAACAAAATAATAATCTTAAATAAGGAAGAAAAAAAGGACACTGATCTACTTATCAAACCAAATAAGACAGGAACTGAAAGAAAGTGCTACAGAAATAGCACTAAGAAATGTGGACTTGAGACTTTTAGATTTTAAAGAGACTCTTGTTAACTTAATTAAGATTTTGAAAAATCTTAATTGGTCTAAGGGAAACTCCAGTGATAAAATTGTGAAAACACATAGAATTGTGCTGAATGCCTCTCAGAGAATGGAACCTGAAGGCATATTCAAGGAATTGACAGTATTATAATTGATTCTGATAGAGACTTCAATATAAACACAGCAAAAAAAAAAAAAATCAGACTATTAGCATATATGTCATTATTATTATTGTATATTTGCACACTTTCCTGTTGAAATAAATTTGTTTACTACCTGTATCAGTTCTTGTATTAGTCACTTATTAATTCTTATGTTTAAATATTATTTATAATTTGTAAATGTTTCTAAACCATCAGTCTTTTGGCGTTGATTTAAATTTTCTCATGAAATGATTGTCATTTGTATTCAATTCCCCAAGTGTCTCAGCTTTACTGTCACAAGGAATATTTCTGTACTATAATCTACTATATGCCATATTGCAAACGAGGTGTGTGGAATTTTTTCTGTGTTCTACTTGTGAATTGTCACAGATCTGCAATGCTATGTAAAATGAAGTGACTGCTACAAATAGGACTCTTCAAATCCAAATATGCTTGATCTGGCCCAATTCTCAGTTTTTTCTTGCAATAACAGGGTTAATGTTTTGTGAAAATATTTTTTTCAAGAAAACTGCAGAAGTTGCTGCTACATCAAAAATCAACTTGGTTACTATTAAAATTATATTTAACAGAGTTGCCATATCCAAGCTTCTATTTTTCAGTTGGCTATACACAGATGTGGATCTAAAGGAGGAAGTGCGTGACTTTCATCTTGTCTTGATAATTTTATGTTGATTACAAATTATATAGATGGAAGAAATGTGAAAAAAGTGTAATGATGGCCAAGAAAAGAAGGGGATAACATAGTTCAATGGCTAAGAAAACTAATTTTAGAATCAGAAAGACATGTTGAACACAGAGTTTCTCAACTTATTAGCTGTGTGACCTTTGGCAATTTATTTAACTTCTATAAGTTTGTTTCCTGATCTTAAAAGTATTAATATCCCTAGATCTTTGAATTGTTATGAAAATTACGAAAGTATATATAAAGTTCTTGTCACAGTGCCTTGGACACAGTAAGCATTCATATATTATACTTGATCAATGATGTAATTACCTTTCCTAATAATAATAAGCAAAGTGTTATGTGTTCGTTGTTGTGGTTATTATTATCATCATTATTTAGAAAAGAAATAAAATAGTTGATGTATGATGATCAATACTCTCTCTTGGCTAATTTCAACTCAGCATTTTCCTCTAGCTCAATCCTTCCCTAAGAATGAGAAGTGTGCTTATGGCTTGGAAAAATAGGAGGAAATGTTTTCTCTGTTGTGCTAGAAGATAGAGCTTTAGGTTGAGCTGAACAAAGCAAAACAAAACTCCCTCTTAGAACAGTATCCCCCCTCAAGGATAGATAAGTGAGTGACACAAACTTAAACCAAGCCGTATGGAGAAGATTCAACCCCATTTCTCTGATTCTTGCTCATGCTACATCTGTTACTTGCTCTTGCTTCTTATTTGGACCTGCCTTTCCTTGACATAGAATGTCGGAAGTAGACTTGGTCAGGATATAAGTGATTAAGTTTTCTTTTATCAAAGTTCCTAAGTCTCCATCCCAAACACCTGATGAGTGAAAATGTTTTGGAGGAACAAAATCCTTTATGGAAAGAACATATAATTTCGAAGTCTCCATTTGTAAGCTTGGCAGCAGCTTTCTCTAACAACTATAGTACTTATTACATGAGCATATTCTTCCTGGGCAGAATTCTGGGGGAATCACAAGATTCCTGCCAGGCCCAGAGACTCACCTTTTAAGAGATAGTAGGAAAAGGGAAGGAGCAAACTGAAGGAAAGGAGACTGGGTGTGCTTGAGGTGGGGGGAAGTGAGAGGTAGCAGGAGCTCGGGGAGAACCCTGCTTACTTCAGTCCTCTCGGGTGCTGCTCTCCCGCCCCAGTGACCATTACTGGTCTGCCTTTTTTTTTTTTTTTTTGAGTTGGGAGTCTCGCTCTGTCGCCCAGACTGGAGTGCAGTGGCCGCTCCCGGCCACCACAGCCTCGACCTGCTGGGCTCCGGCGATCCTTCCGCCTCAGCCTGCCGAGTAGCTGGAATTACAGGCACGTGCTACCACGCCCGGTTGATTTTTGATTTATTGTAGAGATGAGGTCTTGCTGCCCAGGCGGGTCTCGAACCCGCGGGCTCAGGCAGTCCACTCACCTCATCCTCCCAAAGGGCGGGATTACAGGCTGAGCCACCTAGCCCGGCTGGTCTGCCATTTTCTATTGTGACTTCCCCCCCCCCGAACTGCCACCTCGGCCACCGTCACCTCAACTGCAGCGGCACCTACCGTCAGCGACGAAACACAAAGCGGAAACCCACACTGAGACAGGAAGTGGCGTCGTGTGGCCGGGGGTAGTCATGGCGGACGAGCGGTACCGTGTGAAAGTCTATTTGCAGGGTAATGACGAGCTATGGGACAATATCGGCACTGGGCAGATCTCATTAAGTTACTCTGAGGAGCACCAGACCATGTCTCTGCTTGTTCAGTCAGAGTCAGATGACTCACTGCTCTTGTTGTCTAGAATAGATCCAGAAACGGTTTATAAGAAACCACAAGCGGAGTTAATTATGTGGTCTGAAGCCGAATACCATGGCATCGCACTGAATTTCCAGGAAAGAGCGGGTTGTCAGGACATCTGGGAGGACATTTGCCGCATTCAAGGTAAAGACCCACTTGCCGCAATCACACAGGACCTCTTGCATGAATCAGAAGAAGATCAATTTGATGAGATGCCAGAAATCAGTAATCTGGTTGAGCTGCCTAACTGTGAACTCAGTACACTAAAACAAATTGCTGATTTAGTCACTTCAGTTCTCGAGTCACCTATCCGGAGGGAAAGGCTGGCTCTGATATTGGAAAATGAGGATTATATTAAAAAACTACTGCAGCTGTTCCACACTTGTGAAAACCTAGAGAACATTGAAGGTTTATGCCATTTGCATGACATTATTAAAGGAATCTTATTTCTCAACAAGACATCTCTGTTTGAGATGATGTTCTCTGATGAGTGTATCATGGATGTGGTGGGATGCCTTGAATACGACCCTGCTTTGGCTCAGCCAAAAAAGCATAGGGAATTCTTGACCCAAAATGCAAAGTTCAAGGAGGTTATACCAATAACAGACTCTGAACTTAGGCAAAAAATACATCAGACATACAAAGTACAGTACATTTATGATATACTTTTGCCTACACCATCTATATTTGAAGAGAATATTCTTTCCACACTTACAATGTTTATTTTCTTCAATAAGGTTGAGATTGTTACCATGCTACAGAAAGATGACAAAATTATGTCTGAACTTTTTGCACAGTTACAGAATAAGACTACAGATGATGATAAACGACATGAATTGCTGGTTTTTTTCAAGGAATTCTGTGCATTTTCTCAGACCTTACAGCCTCAAAACAAGGATGCACTATTAAAAACATTGACAAAATTGGGAATTCTTCCTACTCTTAAAATTGTAATGAGCATAGGTGATTTGCAAATAAGGTCAGCTGCTACAGATATATTTGCTTATCTAGTGGAGTACAGTCCATCCACGATCCGCGAATTTGTAATGAAAGAGGAGAGCAAAGATGGTGACCTTTTCATTAATATAGTAATTGAACAAATGATTTGTGATACTGATCCTGAGCTAGGAGGTGCTGTTCATTTGATGGGACTTCTTCGCGCTCTGCTTGATCCAAGCAATATGCTGGTAACACCTAATAAATGTGAAAGAAGTGGATTTCTAAATTTCTTCTATAAACGTTGTATGAATAACTTTATAGCACCACTTTTGGCCACCACTTCAGAAGACAAATGTGCAAAGGATAGTATAGTTGGATATGACAAAAACAGAAATTGCCTCAATAATAATCAAACAGCACAGCTGCTTGCTTTAATTTTAGAGCTACTTACATTTTGTATACAACATCACACATATTACATAAAATACTATATTTTAAACAAAGATTTGCTAAGAAAAGTCTTGCTCTTGATGAATTCAAAGCACACTTACCTGATCTTGTGTGCTCTTCGCTTTATGAGAAAGATGATTGGCCGTAAAGATGAACATTATAATCGTTACATCATCAAGGGAAATTTTTTTGAGCCAGTTGTAAATGCTCTTCTGAATAATGGGACTCGGTACAATATGCTGAATTCAGCTATTATTGAGCTGTTTGAATATATAAGAGTGGAAAATATCAAGTCTCTTGTGGCACATACAGTTGAAAAGTTTTATAAAATACTTGAATCGATTGAGTATGTCCAGACATTCAAAGGATTGAAGATTAAATACGAAAAAGAGAAAAAGAGAGAGAGACAAAGTCAAATACGAAAGAGTTTACATTCTGTGCCTCATGAGAAAATACTTTGCAAAGATGCCAAAGACTTGGAGGCAAAGGAAGAAATCTTTTTTGAGGAAAGTACAGGAGAAGCAGATATGCCACCATTGGAAAATGACTTTCCAGATTATGATACATGTATGGAGTCTGAAAGAACAAAAGAAAATGAAAACAAGATAGACCTTTCTGAAAGAACAAAAGAAAAGAAAGATGAAATAGACCTTCCTGAAAGAACAGAAGAAAAGGAGGACGAGATAGACCTTCCTGAAAATACAAAAGAAGAGGAAGAAAAGATAGACCTTCCTGAAAGAACAAAAGAAGAGGAAGACAAGATAGACCTTCCTGATATAACATCTACTGGTGGCTTCAGATTTTCTTCATCTTATTCTGCTGGTGCTGCTAATGAAACAAGTAGCCCAAGCAATAGTAATGTGGGTGATTTTGTGGATCATTCACATGATGAAGGGAAAAAAGAAGAAAATGAACTACCTCCCAAGAAGAGACGTCATCTTAGCTTATAAAATCTTTATGGCAAACTCTCAATGTGTGGTTTAACTAAAACTCTATAAGTGTCAGTGAGCTGAAAATCTGGTTTTACATGAACTTAATGAATAGTAAACATGACCCTTTAAGAGGGTATAAGTCTGAAAAAAGAAAAAAAACGAATAATCTTTTTAAGAAATAGCAACCAGCACCTAAGTGATAACTTCTTATCAAGAAAGTCTTTGGTTTAGGGGATGGTTTGTGGGGGAGGAACAGGTTGATAAGATAATATTTATGTAGTTTTGTTCCAGGAATTCATATTAGAAACAAATGTAATAGTTTACATGCAAAGTCTACAACATTACTTATATAATGGTTTTAGCCATGGCATTCTTTCCTTCAACTGCCTTTTTAAAAGAAACGTTTATGTTTATATGAAAAGTTAACTATAAAAAAAGATTGTTCAGAAATTTCTGTAAAGATGTAACAAAAATTCACCTTATGGGTAATTGGAGGGAGGTAGCTTTCAGAATGTATTTTCATTAATTAAAACCAGCTTGTTTCAAAATGTGCAGTTGTGGAGTTTCTTTGCTGTTGTTGTTTTATTAAAAAAACCAGAAATTTCTTTTCTCACAGTTCTGGAGTCTAGAAACCCAAAATCAAGGTGTCAGAAGGGCTATCCTCCACCTCTTCCAAGCTTCCAGGGGTGGCCATAGATTGTTTGTTTGGTTTTTGTTTGGTTGGTTTTTGTTTTGTTTTGTTTTTTTTTTGAGTTGGAGTCTCACTCTGTTGCCCAGACTGGAGTGCAGTGGCCGCTCTACAGGCATGTGCTATCACACCCGGCTGATTTTTTTATTTATTGTAGAGATGAGGTCTCGCTGCCCAGGTGGGTCTCGAACCCACAGGCTCAAGTAATCCACTCACCTCAGCCTCCCAAAGGTGCGGGATTACAGGCTGAGCCACCGAGCCCGGCTTGTTTGTTTTTTAATTGGAGTCTCTCTGTGTCACCCAGGCTGAACCACAGTGGCATGCTCACCACCACTGCAGCCTCGACCTGCTGGGCTCAGGTGATCCTTCTGCCTGAGCCTTCCAAGTAGCTGGATCTACAGGCATATTCCACCATGCCCAGCCAATTTTTTATTTATTGTAAAGATGAGATCTTGCCAAATTGTCCAGGCTGGTCTTAAACCCTTGGACTCAGGCAGTCCTCTTGCCTCTCTCTGCCTCCCAAATTGCTGAGATTACAAGTGTGAGCCACTGTGCCAAGAGCCACGGATTCCTAAAGTTCTTTGACTTCTGGCTGTGTTACTCCAATCGTTTTCCTCTGTGGTCACATGGTATTCCTGTGTCTACACAGTTGTTAATATAAGTTTTTTTTTTAAGATAAGAAATACTAAGAATCAGTCCAGTAGTATTCTCAAAATTTCTTCTAGGCCTGGGGAGTGAGTAGAACAAGTGCTTTCAAGAAACTGGATTGTGACAGTTGAAGTCATTTTGTGATTCATTAACAAGGTTTGTCCTTCTTCCAAAAGTACAAGTAAGTTTTTAAATTTAATTAACAGACACTAACATACAGAAAAATAATGCTGAATGAAGTGGCACTCGATATCTAGAATCCATTTTGGACCAAGAAAAAGTTATTTAAGTGTCAAAGTCAGCACACAGCATGTAAAGTTTTTTTCTACGAACAAGTGTGTAATATGAAAAGTGCTTTATTAGTGTATGCAAATGAATTTCTAAAAATAAGTTATCGCACAGAGAGGTTTTATTTTTACAAGGGCAATTTAACTGGGTCTATTTTCTCCAGAATCGCGTAAACTGAAAAGCGGTTTCAACTGCTTTGAAGATTTAGAGTTAATGTTAATTTGGGCTGTTGTTTGAATGAGATGAGCTGTCTGTGTAGTTAGGAAGTATAATTTCCATAAAACATATTTATTTTGTATTTTAAAAATACCACTATGATTGTTTTGTACCATGTAACATTTATGCTAACATATAAAATTGAGAAATTAAAATTGACCCTGTAATTCCAAGAATAAAAAAGACCATATGAAATTTAATATTGTGCCAACAGAGACACAGTTGCAAAACTAAGAGACTGTTGTGGTAAAACTACAGAGATTAAATTCCTTAAATGACAAACAATAATTTTATCAAATCTACTAAAGTCTACTAAAGTGTGGACATGACCTGAGGAGATATAATTATGTATTGCAGAGGATACAACAAAGTAGGGAAACAGCATTTTCACACTTCTCAAGCCATGCTAGCTAAATTAAATGTTGTAATAGGGTTATTCATGTTGTGATTGTACGTCAGAATAGGCAGTTTGTTAGAAAATTATTTCATGTTTTCTTCTGGCTAAACTGTCAAGGGGATGGTTATCCATGAAACACATATTGACAGAGTTTTGTTTTGAGAAAAATATATTTAACTATTGTGCTGGAGGTAGCTCAAGTTCCTTAATAGAGTAACTATTTATAACTAGACAGAGAAGAAAATTTTCTGTTATGGTGTTATTTCTGTTTATTCTTTTCCTATTAGCTAGTTTTAGTCTACCATTTTTAAAAATGGACACTGTAAGAGAAAAAAAGAGCAGTGTTTGCTGTATTTCCCCCAGTGAGTTTTTAAGGAAAGATGAAGACATAGCTTAATGGGAAGTTAAACAATAGCAAAAAAAAAGGACAGTCATTCTATTAAGCTGTGTAACCTCTATGAGCCCTTTTCTAGTCTCAGCCGCTTAATTTTAGGGAAACCAGCATGACAAGCAAAATGGTGCAAAAGCAAATTGCCCATTAGATGGCATAACCTACTATTAGGGGAACATTTAAAAGGGCAACAAAACAGAAGAGCAATCCTTACTGGCTGCACACTGAGTGAAAAATGTTCATTCTGTTTAGATGTGATGAGTGAGAAGATACCATGTCAAAAATGTTTAATGTCATCTTTAAGTTTTTTAGAAATAATTTCAAAAAGACCTTTAAGTAAATTATTCATTACGTGAAAAGAAGAAACAGCTTGGAATGGCCCTGTATTTACCATAAAATCTCGGTGAGCATGTTTGGAGAGGTACTTTGGACTTATCAAAGTTTTGGCTTTAAACTCATTACTTCTGGTAATTTTAATGGTTTCATGGCTTTCTAAACACACCAAAAAGGAGAGGGCAATATAACAGATAAAGCAAAAGCCTCATATTTAGACAGCCCTTGATGATAATACAGGCTCTGACATCAGTTCCATGACTGTAGACAATTATTTTCTCCTCTACTCACAATTTCTCCAACTTTTCTTAAAAATTAGAAACTATATTTAAATTACCCAGTACAAGTTTAGTACTCAAGAAATAGCTTTTAAAGCTCATAATCAGCAGTAGCAGCAGCATAATCATTCCTAAGAAGATGAGGGATAAAGCCAGCTATAACCACTTATATCACAAGTTATGCTCATAAATTAATAATCTTAGATTCTGGATCAAATTGACAGAAACATCATAAGTTAAAAATTGATGAGTTCAGTTCTGGTTGGCGGGTAAGTCTGTGTATGCATTGTGCCCTGCTGAGACACAACTAAAATGAAAAACAAAAGTAGAAAGAAAAACCCTTGTATAAACAATGAAGACACTTGGGCGGAGTGATGTCTAGCATATTAACCAAGGAATAAGAGATGACAAAAGTAAAGAATGAAATTGAAATGAGAGGAGTAGGAAGGGAGGTGGAGAGGGAATTGGAGATTTGTAAAAGTGACAAGAGTCAATAAGCCTTATTCTCCCTGTGCCTCACCCCAGCAGGCAGAGCAGTCAACTAGAATATATTCCTGGATAACAGACCAAATATCCTTTCCCTAAAGCAATTGAAATAACAGACAAAGCTGAGGGCCTTGATATGGATGTTGCTGCCTCAGAGTTAAGCCTTTTTCTTTAGGGTGTTGGAGGATTTAAGGTACTGAAAGTCTACCACTTTTAAGGTACAAGTCACAGTATTTGGGGGAGAGAGATATGTTAATGCCTGGCTCCTACCCAAGTACAATTTCAAGAGTACAAATGATGCCCTTAAAAAGAAAATTTTTTGATTGGTAAGCTTACTCCAAGCATGTGGTACCTACATCAGTTAGGAGAGCAAGTTGAGAATGCAAACAAGTAAGCATTAAGCTTCCCAGTTCAGTTAAAATAATTGAGCATAGCGCTTATTTTGGAAAGTTTGCTAAAGTGGAGTCAATTAAATCTGCTTGTTTGTCTATACTAGCAGCTGGAGAGCATGACATTAGTCTGCTCCATGAAATGATTGAGATTGGGAGTGAGGGTGACATCCTGAAGTGAGCGTGTGCATGCACACACATGCATGCAGGTACAGAAACTGGGATCATCCCCCACTGTTTCTGATAGACCTCTTCATAAGGTAAAAGGGAATGGTGGTTAGACCTGTATGGCTAAGAGTGGCCAACCCAGCAGTCAGTTAAGTTGGTGGAATTTGGGGGAGCTGCACTAGAATGGAAGGAGTCTCCAGAGGGAGTTCTAATACACAAAGGTCATTAATGCCCCGCCTTTCCCTGACAACCCTAGATGCTAAGTTGTTGTTCTTTATCTACCTTGGCAATACCTGAGATTACCTTTCCAGTAACTATGACTTTGATCTTTTTTTTTTCTAATCATACTCTACACTCACTCAAATCTTTCATCTAGAACGATCAGGTACAAGAGGGACAATGATATCTTTATAAAAGGTAGCCAGAATGGAATGTGGATCTCATGAGTCCTATTTTTGCCAGGCTTCTACCCACAGATGTACCAGTCAGGTTGACCTGGAGAAAAAAATGTGCCCATGCCCAGAAATGGTCAGTCTAGAAGTTTAAATTTTCAAAATAAGACTATATAATTTCGTACCCTGATCATGAGCCAGGAGATGGTTAAGAGCAAGTGATCACTTTCTGGGGACACCTACATTCAATATCCAAATTATCTTAACCTGATGTAGAGTTTCTCAAATTTACCATTAATTGACATTTTGGCCCAGATAATTTGTTGTAGGAGGCCTGTCCTGAGTATTGTAGGATATTCAGCAGCATCCATGACCTCGACTCACTAGATATTAGCAGCATAAGCTTAGTTGTGGCAATCCAAAATGTGACCAGAAGATGTTAGATATTTCTTAAGGGAGAAAAATCATCCTCATTGTGAACCACTGATTTAAAGGTGTGTGCAGCTCGATTCAAGGGCTCTTCTTACTATGTAGATGCTGGGTTCGCTTCCAATAGCCTTTGTCACCTCTCTTTTGTTTTTTACCTGCAAGGGCCAAATACATAAAATGGTCAGGTGCATAATGCACTTTATGAAAAGAAAATGAACTTTGCTTAGTACCACAGAGATCCTGGTTCTGCTTTCATTACAAGTGTAATCATGACATATTATTTGAAACCTGTGATTCTCAGTTTTCTTGCTTATAACATATGGCTAATAACACTGTTATGGTTGAATTGTATACCCCCAAAATTCACATGTTGAAGTCCAAACTCCCCAGTACCTCATAATATGACTGTATTTGGAGGTACCTATTTAAGGAGGTAATTAAGGTAAAATGAAGTAATAAAGAGGGCCCTAATCCAAATGTGCCCATACCCAAGAATGGTCAGTACAGAAGTCAAAATTTTCAAATTAAGTCTATATAATTTTCTACCCTTTTAATCCTGATTATGAGCCAGGAGATGACTAAGAGGAGATAATCTGGTATAGGAAATTAGGACACACATTATACAGAGGGAAGGCCAAGTAAGGATACAGAGAAGGTGGCCATCTGCAAACCGAAGAGAGAGGCCTCAGAAGATATAAACCCTGCTGACAACTTGATCTTGGACTTCTGGCCTTCAGAAAGTTGAGAAAATTATTTTCTGTTGTTTAAGTACCAGTCTGTGATAATTTGTTACAGCAATTCTTGCAAACTAATACAAACACCTGATAGGAGAAAGTTGATAATATATATCCTGTGAATACCACAAAGTTATCACAAATAAAGTATGACATTGCCATTCTTTATTGAGAATTCATTTATATGTCAGGCACACTGTCCTACGCAATTTACCTACATTATTTCTAACTTCACAATAAGCCTGCAAGGTAGATGTGGTGGCCAGGAGAATGTGCCTTGTAGAGAGAGAGTATAATTGACTAAGCGCCCCAAGCACCGTGCTCTGAAATCATTGCACCATTTTCTTCCAGACCTGCTTTTTGCATTGGTTGGCATGGCAGGGCTACTGAAGCAGGCACATTTCTAGGAGCTGAGGGGCTCCTCTGACTGGAGACGTTGGCTTGAGGTCTTTCTGAAAGCCTTCATGAACGTTATTTAGACTAAATAGTGATCTAGGTTTTTATCATAGCTTCATTTCCTTTCTTTTTCACTTGGAGTTCGTGCGTTCTGGCATGATGACTTTCCCAGCCTCCTTCAGCTTGGTCCTCATTGCCTCTCACTGGCATTTTCCCTAACAAAGTCCTGGCATACTAAATCCTCACATGATGATACTTTCTGGAGAAACTGGACTAACACGTATGTATTATGACAGAGGCCTCCAAAAATGTATGCCCAGAATTACATAACTACTATTAGTGAGACAGTATTCAGATATGTGTCTGACTTCATAGACTTCTTTTCTCCCCCAACATATAACATGACTCAAAATGTATAGTGAAAGTACTTTAAAATTTGGAACCATTGTTTGCAACCACCATATTTATTAACAATAAAATAGCAATATAAAATCTATATATAAAGTCCTTGAACAACTTAAGCCCATAAATAGTAACAGCATCCCTCTTTCTGCTTTATCCATGCTTCCAAAGGTCATGTTAAGCTAATACTGCTTGACTTCTTCACAAAAAACAGTACTCTGCAAACCATTGTCATCACATTCACCAAAGGAGTTGTTAAAGAAGTAGCAATTGAAATTTCCACTCTCACCTCTGAAGTCAAGAGTGGTAAAATGGCCAACTTTCATTAAATGCCAAGCACTGTGCTAAATATTAATACTTTGTATGTATGGCCATAAACGTCAATAATGATAGTGGAGGACCATATCATCACTTGTCATGTGTCCCCCCGTGCTAGAATTTAGTTGCTAATTTGAGAAAAATGTTGAGAATAGGGATCTACTTAATTTGCTGAAATTAAGTTTCAGCCTCCACTGGAGAATGGTGGCTTGAAATAGAAATTCTATCCCATTTTATAAAACTTGAACTTAAATATCTTGCACTTCTGAGTGTGTGAACTGAGTGTCCTAGACACGCATCAACTCATATTCTTTCTAGCTTTCTGTTGCATTATTTGAGTTTGTTTTCCTTTTCTGCTTTACTACTTTGGAAAATATTGTCTCTATTCTAATCTGGTAGTCAGTTACCTTTAACTTGCAACATGTATACTTCATTTTACACAGACTAAATTTAACCAATCAGTCTATCTTTCCTTGGATAATAAAGGAAATTATTTTGCATTCATTGCCCCTCTACAGTATTGCATATGATTGCTGTTTTAATACATCCGACATGTTTAGCTGTTTTTACTGGGAAAGTTTTGGTTTCTAAACTGTTGGAATCTGAAACAAACCAAATTTGTACATTATTTCTAGCCCTACTGCAATGACTAAATTGAGCAATTATATGGGTACTATTTAGAGAAAACTGCAGAAAACTACTTCTGTTGGACAGTTACTAAGGCAACTGTCTGGAAAAGAAAGACATATGAATGAGCTGAGGAGCCTGTTAAGCTACTCAATATTATTGCAATGTTTCTACTGTGCACATTTTCAAATATACGCTACAAAATCCAGAGAGTACTTTGATCTATCACATTTGACAGGGAAGAACATGCAGTATTTTGGTGTATTTCCAAAGATTGTGAACTATGAAAGAATTATAAATGTATTTCATGCCTAAAATATGATATTCTATGGAAAGTTATTCCTATTTTTCTGTTTTGAGAATTACTCTTTAAATGTAATTAAATAATGTATAGTTTCTATTGATCCTAAATATTAAAATGCTTTAAATGTATAATAGATTGCATATTGTGGAGAAAATCACATTATGTTAGAGTTTAGAAAATACATTCATTTCTTTTAGATAAATGCATTTTAAATTATTGGATTATGCATAGTGGTTTTATATATAATCACACTAATATTTTAGACAGGTGAAAAGTGCATTGCACAGAATATGGATTTAGAATGACTGATTTTGTGTCATTATTGAAGTACCTTTCTACATGGGCTTCAAATCATACATATAACATCTCTGAATCTCAGGATACTTATCTATAAAATGATGCTAATTATAGAATTTTGGTTGGACATGGTAAATAATGTCTGTAATCCCAGCACTTTGGGAGGCTGAGGCAGGAGGATGCTTGAGGTCAGGAGTTAGAGACCAGCCTGGGCAGCATAGCAAGACCCTGTCTCAAATAAATAACAAACAAACACACAAAAATTATCGAATTTCAAAACATCACAAGGATGTTGATGAACATTATCAACTTAGTTATCAGATATTGTAGCAATTTATTTTTATAACTAACAATTAGTGTAATTTTATTATTATTTCTCAAATAAAATATTATATTATGGTATAATATAATGATTGGCAACATCTTGGCTGAAGCTGGATGGTGGGTCAATCATTTGTTAATCCCTTCAGGTAGCAGGGCTCTGCAATTGAGGCTCAGTCTTAGTCTGTTCTAAGATCAGCCTCCAGAATTCTTGGGGGCGTGGTTGGACATTACCTTGATTGCAGTCAGGTTGTAGATGAACTACTTTGAGGACGTCCCTAAGCAGGGAGAATTCCATAGCCAGGCCTTCATGTCCAGCTTGTTTTAAGATTAGCCCTTGGAGTTTCTAAGAAAGCATAGAATTATATAAGCATTGCAGTGCAAGGGCGTACCAGCTGTGAGGAGGGGAGAAAAAAATGTTTCAAATATAATTTTAAAGCTAAAGAAGAGCATTTAAAATACCTTTTAAGGCTAAAATTCTGTAACAACTCCTGACTCTCAAATTTCATTCCATTTCTGTAGAAAGTGGGCCACGTGTCCAATCTACCTACTTCCTGCTGAAAAGGAGCCAATGTGGGGCAACTATGTAATGAAACCATTTGACTTGGTAGAATGTTGGTTTTTAGGTCCTTGTTCTTTTTATGTCTTTAGGAAGATCAGATCTCCCAGTTAAAAAGAATGTAGGGCCACATCTGTAGGATAAGTGTTCTTGTTAGAAGCAAACTCATGAACAGAAGTTAGTATAGGTGCCTAGAATCTTAACATATTTGACTTTTCAAAAAATTATGGTTTATCTTTTTAGGTTTTTTCATTGATCGTGATTCTTGAGAAGAAAATCTAAAGGTTGTAGGAAGGAATGAATTACAGTTTTTGTTTTGTTTTGTTTTGTTTTTTACATTCCTGTAACCATTATAGTCTTCTTTGAATTAGGACATGGATAAGTGTTAACTATAAAATACATGTATGTTGCCCCTGTATTAATATGGAAGTAAATAAGTTTGTTAATAGTATAATAATGTTTCCACTTTCAATTATATTCAGGAATTCTGCAGGGATATGATGACAGAATGGCTAAGCATACATATTTAACAGGTCACGGGAGGAGTTATTAATATTCATGAAGGTAACAGGCATGTATATAACATGTGACCCACGATTACTTTGAGGTGGAAACTTAACCTTTGTCCGGCAGGTCCTGTTTATAACTTGGTATCTTATTGTCATAGAGAGTCTGATTTGTCAGTCTTATCATCTCTAATTTAATTTAAATGCTGGTCAGTTGTTGTGTCTGAACTCCAAAAAGGCGGGGGTGGTATAATGAAGTATGTCTGACCTCCTGTCCCATCATGACTGGGAATTATGTTTTGAAGATTTATCCAGAGTCTCTTTGGCTGAGATGGGACCCTTTTAGTGGGTGAGGACTTAGAATTTTATTTTTTATAAATTATATTTCCTATTTTTGGCCAAGATATGCCAGAGGCAGCACCATTGGCCAAGCCTTTATTTTTGTCCCATATTGCTGCCAGAGTGAGATGTGGCTACCTGTCCTGGATCCATCATGTCCCTTTGTGGGACCCCGAGGGCCAAGGAACTTCAGGTCAAAAGACTTATTGTCAATTGAGTGTTCTAGGCCACATAGGAATGCACGTGGGCAGGCGCTCATTAACTCTTAAAATATTTTACGTAATTATAAGAGCCAAAATCAAAAGTCAAAAGGCAGGGTTACAAAACTGATTTATTTATGAGTCCTATGCATTGAGTCACCAGATGTTTAGGCACCTGTATATCCCTCTTTGATTTTGAGATTCTGAACTAATTTTATCCCTCAAAACCGGCCCTGACAATCTCATGCAACCACCTCTTCCATGATAGTCCCAGGGCCTAGAGGGAGGGTGTTTGATATTGTATAACTTTAGTTTCAGTGCATTGGTGATGCAAATCAGATGGGTCCAGTGCAATTGAGCAGTTTTTAAATTCTGGCAATAAAACAAAACATAGATAATTAGTAACATTTTAAATTAAAAAGTAATAAGACCAGTCTAGTCTTGTCAATGAAAGGGGAAAAAAGGTCACTGGTAACTAAACATTTAAATGACCCAGTATTGAGGATTTCGATAGAGGCAAAATTGTTAAATGAGTGTTTGTATACAAGCCTGTCCCTGTGTCTCATGAAAGCTGCTTTTTTTGTTGTTGTTATCTTCACCCAGGACTGAAGACAAGATTTTGTTCAACTTGAGTTCAGTGTCAGATACTGGTGTCAACATTCAAAATTTAGTAGCAGTAGGTATCTTTTTAGATGAGGTATGTATACCCAGGAGTCAAAACTCTGTAATGTAACAGCTTAAAAATTAATTAATAGCACCTGATCAGGCCTTTTTCAAGGGGCTGGATGTGATGATACTGGAATTTGCAAAAATATTTTAAAACTTTGTGATGATTACTTTTTTTGACAAGTGTCCAGTAATAAGCCTACATTAGAAATATAGTTTAGGGTTTGATTTTGAGCACATTTGCCAAAGATGTTAAGAGATTCAAAACATTCTATCAAAGCAGAATCACAGATCATTGTAAAATAATAGTTATTCATTTGATCAAAGTGGTAAGCAAAAGCTTTAAAAGCAATACAAAAAGCTACCTTGATGTAAAAACTTAAATCCTTTTAAACTTCAGTTTTCCTAAAAGGTCAAAAAACTTAACGGTGATAACATAAGAATTATCTTGACAAAAGGTAAAGTCTCATCCTAGGCCATTTTCCAAGAAGCAAAGAAAGATCTTTTGCAGGGTAATTGTTTTTCCTTTTGGGGAGTCTATTCAGTAACCTGAAAGTCCTAAACCTGTTAAAGGAGTACTGGAATTAATCAGACGCTGAAAGAGTGTGTTCAGGGCCATGAGTGAAACAAGAACCAGAAACTTAATATCTTTAACAGGACCATAAATGGCACTGAGTAACAGCAGGAGAAGTTTTCCGGTTATACAGAACAATTTAGACATATCAAGAAAAGCCAACAGCACAAAATTAAGTTATGTTGGAGGAAAATATTGTTTTTTAAATATTCAAGATAAAAATGGCCACAACAGCAGTTAGAGCTGGAAGGAGAACCAAAAATTACAGGAGCTAATAAAATGTTGAAGGAGAGAGTTATCATCTCAGGCTTTCTCAAGGGGAGAAAAAGCTGAAAGTAGCAAGGTACAGCAAAAGTTGAACTTCTGAAATATAAGCCTGAAGAGTTTTCAAACAGAAACAGGTTATAGAATTAAAAATTAAAACATCTTGTAAGTTTATTAAAAGGAAATTAATACTTTCAGAAAACTTTGTTCTAATATAGAGGACTAATATTTAAAACAACTATTATAATTATTTCTTTTTATTTATAACTAAGTTAATCACATACAAAATTATTTTTTAAATTCTCTTTTATGAACTTATTGCAATTTAAACAGATCAAGCCTGGCACAGTGTCTCCTGTAATCCCAATGCACTTCGGGAGGCGGAGGCAAGAGGATTACCTGAGCCCAAGGGTTTGAGGCCAGTCTGGGCAAACTGACAAGACTTTATCTTTACAATAAATCAAAAAATTAGCCGGGTGTGGTGGCGTCCACCTGTGGTTCCATCTACTTGGAAGACTGAGGTGGAAGGATCACCTGAGCCTCGCAGGTCGAGGCTGCAGGGGCCTTGAGCATTCCACTACATTCCAGCCTGGGTAACAGAGTGAGACTCCTACTCAAAAGAAAAAAAGAAAATTTAAAGAGACCATTTACAACCTACTTAAACTTTCTGCTTTGTCCTATACTTTTTTTTAAATTGTGTGCTATTTTACTTAAAGACAAAAACTTACCATACGAGATCCTTTGTCATATAAAATTATTTTCTTTTTTTAATAAACTTCCTTACCAAAAATACATCTTTATGTCCATAACTTTCTTCACATCTCTCTCTCTTACTTATTGCTTTTTCTACCTTTTTAAAAAATAATTTTTAAATAACATTTGAATTACACAAAATTATTTTTAAGAAGTATTTTTTAATAATTTTATAAGTCTTTAAAATAATTTTTCTCAGTAAAAATACATCATATTTTGGCTACTTTATATATAGAATTATATATTAACTATTTTTTTTTTTTTTTTTTTTGAGTTGGAGTCTCACTCTGTCGCCCACAAAGGAGTGCAGTGGCATGCTCCAGCCTGGGCAACAGAGTAAGACCTTGACTCAATAAATGATAGAGAGAGAGAGAGAGAGAGAGAGAGAGAGAGAGAGAGAGAGTCGATCCTGTATCCACCTATAATCTGTAAGCCCCTGCTTCAAAAAATCCTGACTTTTTGGACCAAACCAATGTCTTTGCCTATAACTCCTGCCTCCCTAAAATGTATAAATCCAAACTGTAATCCAAACTCCTTGGGCACACTTTATCAGGACTCATTGAGACTGTTTTTCCCCAGGGGGTGGTCACTCATATTGGCTCAGAATAAGCGTCTTTAAAATATTCTACCTTGAACAATTATAATGCTATAAGAAAGTGATTGGCAGTAGTGGAAAACTGTCAGGGGAGGAGGAGTGGGACTGGCAGTTGAGGGAAACCGCTAGGGGAGAGAGGGGCATACGTCATCATCAAAGGTACCTGCATGATCAATGTTTGTATACCTAGCCCTGAATTGTACCCCACATCTTTATAATAAATAAATAAATTTTAAAAATAAAAAAAATAGCCGGGCTCGGTGGCTCAGCCTGTAACCCCGCGCCTTTGGGAGGCTGAGGTGAGTGGATTGCCTGAGCCCGCGGGTTCGAGACCCGCCTGGGCAGGCGAGACCTCATCTCTACAATAAATCAAAAAAATCAGCCAGGCGTGGTAGCGCATGCCTGTAATTCCGGCTACTGGGAAGGCTGAGGCGGAAGGATCACCAGAGCCCAGCAGGCGGGGAGCAGCCACTGCACTCCAGTCTGGGCAACAGAGTGAGACTCCAATTCAAAAAATAAAAAATAAAAAAATATTCTACAGTTTGGCTTTTCCATTAACAGCAGGTTATGGGATGGAGGAAAGAGGAGGCTTAGCTAACAAAGGTGTTCTCGTTATGTAGATGAAAACTCACAGGTAGCAACCTTCAAAGAGAATAGATGATAAATGTTTCTTTCAGATCTTTAAGGTGTCAGATTTTCAGTTAATCTTTCCTAGATCTGGGCAAGGGAAGGCCTGGCTGCATTAATGAAGATTCTCTACAGATGCAAATCTCCCTCAGGAAAGACAAGTTTTCAGGACCACTTCAGTCTGCTGGGTCTGTGACAGCCATTTCAAAATATATCGAAAAATACATTTGGGGGTAAAATATTTGAATTCCCTCACAGTCGATTGTGTGTTCTGGAAAGACACCACAAGGGACAATTTTTTAGGAGCCAAAGGTTCCAATGTTGCCCCTTTTTCATCTCTTTTTTGTCATTATTCTCATTAAAATCTTCTTTGTCAAGTTAGTCTTCTTCATTGAAATCTTCTTTTATAGGAAAAAAATGACTTTTTACAAAAATACATATATGAGATATTACTATTCATTTTTTTCTCTTATCTATTTTATATTTTTGTTACTTAAAATGAATCTTGTAGATGTTTTCCTAGGTCTACATATTTAATCAACTTTATTCTGTAATTTGTTCAGCAGTCTTATTGAATAGGTTGATGTTTACAGGGTACAATCATTGCCATGTTGCTTTCATACCTTCTTTATGGATTGTCTTCTCTGTCCTCACTAGGTGATTTTAAACATTTCTGAGAAATTTGTCCACATAATGTGTGTAATAGCTCCTATGTTTCTTGGTGTTTGGTGAGTTACCCATTAGACTCTTTATACTGATGCCCTATCTCTTTTTCAGGTAACTAATTTGGGCCAAATCCCTGTTAAGATGGCTTCAAGCTATTTTCTCTAAATATTTCTGACCCCTTGTATACATATGAGTTTACACAAAACATTCACAGCCTTATTCATTCTGTAGGCGGAAGTGCAATTTGTTTCTTTCTTTACTTTTTTTTTTTTGAGTCAGAGACTCACCCTGTTGTCCAGGCTGGAGTGCAGTGGGATGCTCACAGACACCACAGCCTCGACCTTCTAGGCTCAGGTGATCCTTCCGCTTCAGCCTCCCAAGTAGCTGGAACTATAGGCACGTGCCACCACGCCTGGATAATTTTCTGATTTACTGTAGAGACGAGGTCTTGCCAAGTTGCCCAGGCTGGTCTTGAGCCCCTGGACTCGCAATCCTCTCGCCTCTGCCTCTCAAAGTGCTGGAATTACAGGCGTGAGCCACTGTACCCGACCTGCAATTTATTTCTAATATGTCACTGTTTCTCTTTGGGTAATTCCACAGCCTCTCAGGAAGTCTCAGGTAAGAGTTGAAAGAAACCAAAATATTTCACCACAAGATATTGCTCCCTGGTATAATGAGTATTTTTCATTAAAAATCTTTAGAGATCAACAGACACTGGAAGATATTTTTTCCCTTTTCCCAAATCTGCATAAAGATCAGACGGACCCACCAAGGCAAACAATTGTTTTTCTCTTCCTTCCCTGTTATCTCATCTATTGTGGAAAAGAAGGCTGAAGAATGCAACTACACTTAAATGGATTCTTTCACAAAATAATGTCTGTCTCTCAGGCTCATTCATATTCCAAAGACAACTATTTACAAATTAATCTCTGTTCACTCATCTATTCATTCTCCCTAGTAATCTTTTATTGTCCCTCAACATAATTGCCTATACTACCCATCTTTATCACTTCTCTGAAAAGGCTATATAAGTTTCTGTACCCTACTGGGATTGGGGGTAGTCACTCTGTGATTCTTCTCAGTGCATGATAATAAATGTATACTTATTTCTCGTATTAATCTTCCTTTTGTCAGTTGATATTTTAGGAACCCTTTAGAGCAGGAGTCTCCAACCCCCAGACCACAGATGGGTACTAGTCTATGACCTGGTAGGAACTGGGCCACACAGCAAGAGGTGAGTGGTGGGCAAGTGGAGCTCTGCCTCCGGTCAGATCAACAGAGGCATTAGATTCTCATAGGATCATGAACCCTATTGTTAACTGTGCATGTGAAGGATCTAGGTTGTATGCTCCTTATGAGAATGTAATACCTGATGCTCCTTTCCCTCCCTCCCCCTCCCATTTGTGGAAAAATTGTCTTCCATGAAACTAGTCCCTGTTGCCAAAAAAGGTTGGAAACCATTGCTTTAGAGGACGAAGAGGAAACCATTGCTTTAGAGGACGAAGGGGAATTTTCCCTTGGCCCTTACAGAGTCAAACACTAGGACACCATGTCCCTAAAGTTTCATGGAATGCATTTCAAAATTTCCAGCTGATTTCTTTAAATAAAGCACCTCTTACCAAACTAGCAATAAAAAGTAACATTGCCTTCCCCTTCCTCCACTTTTGAAGAGATAAAGGTAACCAAAAATTGCCCTGCTGTCCAATGCACACGACAATCAAATACGTCGACAGCAGGTTGCAGCAGAGAAAGAGGTTTGATTGAAAGACCACTGAACACAGAGACGGGCAGAAACCTCAAATCCAGCTCCTTGAGGAGTTTGGGACTAGGGGTTTTTTGTTTTGTTTTGTTTTGTTTTTGAGTTGGAGTCTCACTCTGTCGCCCAGACTGGAGTGCAGTGGCCGCTCCCGGCCACCGCAGCCTCGACCTGCTGGGCTCCGGCGATCCTTCCGCCTCAGCCTTCCGAGTAGCCGCAATTACAGGCATGCGCTACCACTCCCGGCTGATTTTTTGATTTATTGTAGAGATGAAGTCTCGCCAAGTTGCCCAGGCGGGTCTCGAACCCGCGGGCTCAGGCAATCCACTCACCTCAGCCTCCCAAAGGCGCGGGATTTCAGGCTGAGCCACCGAGCCTGGCTGGGGCTAGGGTTTTTAAGGGTTTTGGAGTGAGCCAGAATGTGGAGATCGTTGATTAGTCAAAGAGAGCAGGGACGCCTGTAGTTCCAGCTACTCGGAAGGCTGAGGCAGAAGGATCGCCAGAGTCCAGCAGGTCGAGGCTGCGGTGGCCGGGAGCGGCCACTGGGCCACTGCACTCCAGTCTGGGTGACAGAGTGAGACTCCAACTCAAAAAAAAAAGAGAGCAGGGAGAAGCCATGAGACAGGGAAACGAAACCGTATTCTCATCCTGATACTGTTCCTTTATAGGGGTCTTCAAACTGGTTGGCATAAGCTGTTTCACTATAATTCAGGATTTGAAAATCATCTGAAGCAATTTCTTAAAAGAAAGCCTTATGATTCTGTTGTCAGAAATTCTATCTATAGGACAATGGGGATGTAAATGGTCAATATCTAGTGACTTTTGGTTACAGAAAATGGGTCAAAGTGCAACCTGATTAATGCTTAATTATAACTATATTTCTGTTAACTCTGTAAGAATGGCTGCATAAGGGTAATAATGAGACAGGAAGTACCAGAATACTACTGCAAATATCTCCAAATAAATTCTCCCTTTGCCTGACTTCAATTTAAACACCATTTAAAGACTAAGAGTGACAACTTTTTTCATATGACTTCTTGATATGAGGTGCATAGGCTGATGCAGTGGCTCTTGCTTGTAATCCTAGCATTTGAGAGGCTGAGGTAGGAGGATTGCTTGAGCCCAGGAATTCATGGCCGACCTTGGACACTTAGCAAGATCTCATCTTTACAAAAAAGTAAAAAGTTATATATATATATGAGTTAGGCTTGATCTCATGTGTTCAGGCAATCCTGTCGCTTCGGCCTCCCAAAGTGCTGGGATTACAGGCTGAGCCACCAATCCCGGCCGGGAATTCAGTTTTAAATGTTTTTCTGGAGCCCCTTAGCCAAGAGGAGGTTTGTTCCATCTGTAGGGGGCTTAGGATTTTATTTTAGTTTACACTGTATTGCCACTACAACCTGATTTACCACCTTAACCTGTTTTTGGCCATGCTCTGAGCCCATATTCTTTCTGCATCCTCAAGATGATATATAAGCTTCTGTACCTCACTGGCAAGTTGAGTCTTCATTCTGAAGGCTGTTTTGTATGCATGTTAAATAAATGTATATACCTTTTCTCCTATTAATCAATCTGTCTCATGTCAATGATTTTTACCAAACCGCTAGGGAGCTAAGGGGCTTGTCCCCTGCAAGTGTTTCTTCTTTAAGTGCCTGGCTAATAAAAATGAAGTTTCATCAAACCCTACATGGACTGAATAACAGGTGCCATTTTCTCTAATCTTTTTCAGTGGTTCTTTCCCAGCTTTGGTTAGTATATTCTCACATGATCAGCAGAATACTTGAGGAGGATATTTTACAGATCTCCTGGTGTCTTTCTCTTTGCAGCACTCTTGTCTTCAATACTCTTTTCTGAGAACAATAGCCATGTTGGTCTTTCTGAATTGTCATCTTCATTCCAGGGAGCCTTCATATCCATGCAAGCCCAAAATCCCATTCCCTATGCTGAGGCCAGAAACACTCTGCAGAGGGTAAACTCTGGCAATCCTAGGCTTCCCCTTATTTGTATCTAGCCTCTTATGAATCACTGTCCTTTGTTTGCTTCTGTTCACTGTCTTCCAATTATTGTGTGGTTTTGGTTGTTTCATGTGAGAGAATGAATCCAGTCCGTATTATTCCACATTGGTCAGAAGTATGACTCTGGTGCTTTAAAAATAAAACTGTCAAACAAATATACACAATACAACTAAAACAAAATGCAACAAAGAATAAAATCAAGCACATATGTCTTCTCTCTCTTCTAAGAGACTTTTGAAATGACAGTAGAAGGGAATCTCCAAAAGACTGATTCCTATGTCTTCACCTAGTTGACTCTTCCAGAATCTCAGCTCTTTCAAGATTCATTTCCCTTATCTCTCACTTTTAAGACTCTGTATACCGACACTTCATAACATATGTCTCAGGCACAATTTGATTTTTATATAAGTGACAGTTTGGTTAATGTCAATTTTCCTTCCTAGACAGTAAGTGCTGTGAGAATAGGTATCTAGGTTTTTTGTTTTGTTTTGCTTTGCTTTGCTTTGCTTTGTTTTCCATGCTCTTACCAGTGCCTGTTTGCTGTAAGGCTGGAAAATAAGGAACTATGACTCCAAGATATTTTGAGTAATTTGAGGAAAATGGAAATTATATATAATCACACTGATGGAAAAAATCAGAAAAGAGGAAAATGTTGCCTAAGGAAAAACAATCAAACCTATTTGTAACATCTTCCCTATAAGTATTTTTCAGAATAATTTGAAATCATTATGAAGGATGGCATTTCTGATGTTTTGTAAAATTTATAATTTAAGATTAAACCATAATATTACTTTTTCAGTTGTAACCAGTGGAACTTAAATATTACAATGACTTTTTACTCATCATAATTTATTGAAAAAGTACACAAACAAGATCTTTCCATTAGAAGATTATATTCTTTTCTTTTTACTTTTTAAATATTGTCCTAATCTATTTTATATTTGAACATATTCTGTTGGTTGCTATTAATGGAAAATTACCAAAGATATAGAAATAAGTCAAATGGGTGACTGTATATTTTTTCCTTTTTCATACTGAGACATTGTCTATAAGTTTCACTTTAGATTTCTATTTCTTTAGGGAATTCTACTTTGTTTCTTCACTATTTATTAGAACCCCAGCTCTTTGAAGTTACATATTAACTTATAGATAGTATTCATAGAGATGCCTGATTTCTTTCAGGTAGAAAAAATAACCCTAGAAGTTTGTTTTTCCAGTAAGATATTAAACAGCTTTGCCTCAAACGTAGCAAATGTATTTCAGCATGATTTTCTCAAATTGACAACATAACCACCATTTGAATTCTCCTTTGAACCAGCATTTCCACCTGCTGTTTCCCTCATTATTTCCCTCATTATTGAGTTAAATAAATATTTGACATGTGTTTAGTTTATAACTTTAACTTTTGCAAGTTATTCTTCTGCAATACCTATTTTATGTATGAAAACCAAAATGCTGTATGTATATGGACTGAAATTTTAACATGTGTTTTATATTTGTGGATTTAAGGGATAAGATTTGTACTGTGGATTTATTTTTGTTACAATGATGTTTAGCATACAATTTATCAAAAATATTGTACATTATGCATTTTTATAATTATTAAAAAGTAAAATTTTCTGGAAATTGCACTTTCTAATGAAATAAAATGTTATAAAAAAAGGCCCCTTGGCTTATGGTCTTATGATCAGAGTAATAGTCAACTGCTCTCCCTTGATACCAATAAATAAAAGGGGCAGGGAACTGGTAAAAATAAGTTTATTTCTAGGCTGGACTTGGCGGCTGTCACCTGTAATCCCGGCACTTTGGGAGGTGGAGGCAAGAGGACTGCCTGAGCTCAGGGATTTGAAACTAGCCTGAGCAACATGAGGAAACCTCATCTTTACAACAAATCAAAAAATTAGCTGGACATGGTGGCACATTCCTGTGGTTTCAGCTACTTGGAAGGCTGACAGAAAGGATTGCCTGAGCCCAGCAGGTGAAGGCTACAGTGGCTGTGACTCCAGCTCAAAAAAGAAAAAGAAAGAAGTTTATTTCTGACGAATCCAGGGAGCAGAGCCGGACTCGAGGTCTTTCTAAAATGATTTTGCCCACACTTCAGGACTCATAGTCCATCCGCTTCTATAGTCCAGAGTTGTCGGTACCTATATATTAGCCATATGACCGGCAGAATATTGTATAAAATTTAAGTTACAGCTGCATTTTACATTTATATAGTGAAATTTATAGTAAAGGATGTTTTCGAGACCTAAGACATCATGCATTGCAAAAGTTATGCAAATCACAAGACTTACAATTACATTGTTACAATAATGTTCAAACCTATGACTATGAAGAAAGGGAGTAAATAGGGATTTATATCTTTGGGCATAGTCTGCAGGGAAGTCAATGATCCCCTCAAGCTACTTACTGGGAGTACATAGAAGTCAGCGTACTCTCAGTAATGTGCTCAGGAACGTGCAGGAGTGCTTGAAACCTTGCCATGCCCTTCTCTAGGGGCTGTGGCAATATGGACGGACATTAGCAGGTCGCTGAATCAATGCCTGTTGTCCCAGCACTTTGAGAGGCCAAAGTAAGAGGATTGCTTGAGCCCAGGAGTTTGAGACCAGCCTGGGAAACATAGCAAGAACTTGTGTCTACAAAAATACAAATAAAAATATTAGCTGGGCATGGTGGTGCACACCTATAGTCCCAGATACTCAGGAGGTTGAGGTGAGCCTAATATGTCAAGGCTATGGTGAGCTGTGATGATGCCACTGCACTACAGCCTAAGCAACAGAGAGTCCAACTCAAAAAAAAAATTACCTTTTTAATTTAATATCTGATAACTTGCACATTATTTTTTGTTAATAGGTGATAGAAAGTAGTAAACATTTTACAAGAGGAAATGAGAGTTGATTGTTAATTGAATAAATATTTTATAATATAACTTGATAAAATGGGTTTTAACTTCATTGTCAAAAGCCTATACTATATCCGAAAGAAATCACATACAACTTTTACTCTTAAAGTTTATTCTCTATGTCTTGAAAGTTTTCCACAAGAAACCTTCCAGTTTCATATACTGTACAGTGTAAATCCAAAAATAAAATTTTTAACTCTCAGCTTGCTGAATAGACCTCCCTCTGGGCCAAGGAATGACAAAACTAAACTCCAGAACATGAAGGACAAGGAGGATGGACAAACCTCATTATACTCCCTCCCACGTGGAATCTTAGGCACAACTAACCAGCGCTAGCATTAAAATATTAAAATTAATTTTAAAATAGAGATCACAAGATTGACAAAACAGACTCTGAGGCAGTAAGATACCAAATTTCAACCTGACTCTGGCATAGCACCACATGGAAGATATCAGGTCCAAAAGGATTTAAAAATATTTTACCACAAAATGTTTATTTGACATGAATTGAAATGACCCTGCAAAGCTGTTTTTTGGTGAAATTTGCAGCTATAGAGAACACTTTTTAAGACTTTTCCCACCAATTGTCTCTGATACCTGTTACTTAAAACCTTCATCTACATATCAAAAATCTTGACTTCCACAAACTCCCTTTTCTTAACTCAAGCATTTGTTTTACTGATTTCAATTTCTTTAGACAAAGCTTAACTCCTACCATTTGGGAATTAGAAAATCTTTGACTCCTTTCTGCCTCCCCCACCAATATATCCCTCCTTTTCAGGTCAAACCAATGTAAACCTCACATGTACTGATTTATGTTTTCTCTGTAGCTTCTGTCTCCCTAAAAATGTACAAATTGTAATTCAACCATTTTGGGCACTTGTTCTCAGGACCTCTTGGGACTGTGCCACAGGCCTAGTCCCTCACATTTGGTTCAGAATAAACTTATTTAAATATTTTAGAGTTTGGTTTTTTTCATCAATGATTGCTATTACGATCACTAACCAATACTGCTTTTGGAAGATGCTTTTCTTTCTGATTAATGACTCACTCTTAGGACTGAGTACTAAGAAAAGCTGAAAAGAGTTGCTCATGGTTATATATATGGAAAAACGTCATTTGGGGCATTCACTATTTCTTGCTAAGTCTTTCTTTTCTCTCATAAGACTCTAATTCAAAAGAGATGTGTTCACTAAAAGTAGTCTGATGGAGGAGAGAAAGCCATTAAATAAAAATCATCATTACTCCTACCATCCTACTTTTCCATGTATCTAAAATCAGAACACCTCATCATTGGGAAAAACAAATGGCTCACTACTGAAGCCTGTAGAAAATGAGAAAATACAGAAATCTTTACATGTTTATGGTTCCTTGATTCATGTTTATAACTTTTTTGATGTCCTGGAGCTTTTCACATTCTGAGGCAATGCATCATAGTAGGACAAATGATGGATGAGGATTGCAAAAAAAACCCCAGTATGTAGCTCTTATGTAAAGAGAGAGGAATTCTACTGTGATCCACAACTTCCTCAGTCAAATCAGTTTCAGAAAAGTGTGCATATGGAAGGTGACTGTTTGGAAATGTATGCCCTTTAAAATTTTCTATCCATACTTCCCTGCTCCAAGAAAAAGTTTGGCTAACATTCAAGGATGGATGATTTCCAGATAGAAGGCTATTTTTCCCAGGCATTCGATGTGAGCTTCAGAGTGAAGAAATACAGAAAGCAGAAATTTGCTTTCTAGAAGTGTTTCTCAAATTTTTATGTTGATAAGAATCACTTGAGGTTTTTGCTAGATTTTTCAAATCCTTTGCCCTCCCCTGGAGATTCTGATTTAATAGGTCAAGAGTGAGACACTACAATCCGTAGTTTTAACAAGCACATATGGTATTTGCAACATCTAAAGCTAGATAGACTTTGAGAAAATGCCTCAGGGATGTGGTTTTCAAATCTGGTTTTTCAGTTATTTATTTAGGGGAGGGAGGTAAAGGAAGAAAACAGGTACCTGGCCTACGTCATTTAAATCAGGCATTCTAGGGGGTAAAGCGTAGACATCACTTTTTAAAGTTCCTCAGAAATAGGAGAGCCCCCTGACTACACTGGTTTTACCACCCATGCCTGGGGGATCTCATGATAAGATTAATCCACCACTGCCCAACTGGTCAGCTGAGCCCATTTCAAATTTTTGCCAGAACAGAAAGACAAGTCAAGGGAGCAAACTGGAAACTTTAGAAATAGATACAAGTAGATGAAACATTTTATTACATGATAGTGATGATAGTATTCCAAAACAGTAAGTATAAATTATACTATGAAAGGTAATGGTAGAACAACTTTTTTTTTTTTTTTTTACTTGGAGTCTCTCTCTGTTACCCAGGCTGGAGTGCAGTGGCACACCCATGGCCACCCCAGCATCCACCTGCTGGGCTCTGGCGATCCTTCCACCTCAGTCTTCCAAGTAGCCGGAACTACAGGTATGCGCTACCACTCCCAGCTAATTTTTGATTTTTTTTATTGTAGAGAAGATGTCTCACCAAGTTGCCCGGGCTGGTCTCGAACCTGCAGGCTCAGGCAATCCACTCCCCTCGGCTTCCCAAAGTGCTGGGATTACAGGCTGAGTCACAGAACCCAGTCTATTTTTTTAATTAAAAAACTAAATGTGATATATATAATACACCACATTGATGATTGACAAAGATTTGATGATAAGATTTAGAAAAAGAAATTTCTCAGATATTTTAGCGCAAAGTCTAGCATGGTGAAGGATAGCAGGCTACTTCACACGGGACAAATTTAGCCTAGTTTTATAGATAAAGTTTTATTGAAACACGGCCTCACCAATTTGTTTATATATTGTCTGTGAATGCTTTCATGCTACAATGGGAGAGTTGAGTAATTGTAACAGAGGGCTATAAAACATGAAATATTCATTATCTGGTCCTTTATTGAAGATAATTGCTTACCATTGCCTCAGACTTAGAGCAATCATCAGTCTTTTATGAATTGCTTTAGAAAAAGTTGGGAATAGTTAAGTACTTGTTTTCTAACTCAGAAAAATGAAGCTGATAGCTTCAGATTCTCCTTCAATATTTTCTTTTAGAGAAGTGATTTTCCTGGACAGGACTCCTAGTGAAAGAGCTTCTAGTGGGTTTGGGGGGGAAACATAACAGAGTTTGAGGTAACTCCAGATTTCTACAACACAGACAAATACTAGTTTATAAGATTTATGTTTGGTATTGTAATTACTTGTAGAAATTACAATGAAATGTGTTATTGTCTCAGGAATAGACAAATCACTAGAATATATTAATATGTGAGAAGTTAACTTTTTGTGTCAGTTGTGGAAAATAGTGGATTTCTTGTGTCATTTCTCAAATATGATAAAATATGAAACACTAGTCACTGATCATAAGAATTTGTGAAACACTGTATTAAAACCTAAATGCCGCAATTTTAGGTTTCTCGGGTGATGTGACCTCATAGCAGAAGACAAGTAAAGGCCCGGAAATAAAAAGATAGCATTTGACTAGTCAGTCTCAGACTGTTTAATAAATGATATTAGGAAATCCTGTTTGGTAGATATAGAAAAATAAAAGCTGATCCCTGATTTATCAAATGTAAAATGATGAATTCCAGATGGTTTAGAAAGCTACCTATGAAACACAGAATAATGATGTTAGTAGAGAACAATTTAGAGAAATATATTTGTGCCTAAGTTTGGGAAAGAACTTCTTAAATTAGGCTGAAGAAGCATCAGTCAAGAAAACCAGATAAGGACTTATGTGTTTGCATCACAGTAAAGGGTTTTTCTTTCCCCTAATGAGATATACCTAGGATAAATCTAACAGATAAACAATGAGGAAAAGATTTTTGCAACTCCTACAACCGATAAAACAGAGGCTATAAACAGTTCAGCAAAGAGGATATTCAAGAGATGAATGAACATATGAAAAGATTATCAAGTTCATTAGTAATTTTAAAATGCAGTGAAAATAACAAGTGGATAACACTTTACATTGGGAAAAAGTAAACGTAATATATTGCAAGAGTTGGTGAAGATGTGGGATATATAAATATCCCTTGTGTCCTGTTACAGGATATACTGACTGCCAAAAATCTGGATATCAATTTGCCAAGATTCGGTCAAATTAAGGTTGAATGTATTCAATGCTATAGCAATACCACTGGGTACATACCTGGAAATAATCCAAATATCTACCAACAGGTGAGTGAATAAACAAATTGTGACATATGAACAAAATGGAACATTTTCTGAGACATGCTGTATTAGTTTACTGGGGCTGCCATAACAAAGTACCACAAAGTGAGTGGTTTAAAAACCCAGGAGATTATTATTTCAGAGTTTTGGAGGCTAGAAATCTTTTTTTTTTTTTTTTTTTAAGTAGGAGTCTCACCTTGTCGCCCAGGCTGGAGTACAGTGGCATGCTCATAGCCACCACAGCCTCCATCGGCTGGGCTCAGGCAATCCTTCCGCCTTAGTCTTCCAAGTAGCTAGAACTATAGATGTGCACCACCATGCCTGGCTAATTTTTAGATTTATTGTAGAGACGAAGTCTCGCCAAGTTGCCCAGGTTGGTCTTGAACCCCTGAACCCTTGCAATCCTCTCGCCTCTGCCTCCCAACATGCCCGGCCAGCTAGAATTCTTAAATTAAGGTTTTGGTAGGGCCATGCTCCCTTTGAAACCTGCAGAGGAGAATCTTTCTTCAATTCACATGGGGTTCTCTCTGTGTGTGTTTTCACATAGCTTTCTCTCTGTGCATGTCTGTGCCTGTGTCTAAATTGCCCCTTTCCAATCAGTCATATTGGGTTAAGATCTATCTTGCAGCTGCAGCACTTCAGTTTCTGTTTCTGTTATCACATGGCACTTTTCTCTCTCATGTCTGTGTCTTTGTGTCTCTTTTCCTTTTTTCTAAAGACACTGGTCATCTAGTATGATCTTGTCTCAAATAATTGCATCTGCAACAACCCTAAGGTTACATTTGAGATATTGGGGTTAGGACTTAAACATGTCTGTTTGTAGGGACACAATTCAACCCATTATACACGCTGTATCATGGATGAATCTTAAAACAATTATTCTAAGTTTAAAAAGGCTGGCAAGAGATGCCACAGAGTATATTATGCTATTTATATAAAATTCTAGGAAATTCAAATGACTATATAATGGTGTAAAGCAATTTATTGGTTGTTTAGGGATGGGGGTGAGAGGTGGATTTGAGAACTCAAAGAGGAATTATAAAGAGCATTGAAGAAACTTCTGAGAATGGCTTCATGAATGTGTACATATTTTAAAATTTATTAAATTGTATTCATTAAATATGTGCATTTTATTCAATGACAATTATACTTCAATACTGTTGTTAAAAATAAGTGCACGTTTTCATATTCCTAAAAACATATGAAGTATTATTTATTTCAGGATTCTTAGTTTTATGTAAACTTTGAAATCATGATATAAAAAGAAAAGGCACGATGGTGTGCTAACTCACACTTTACATATATATTTTTGCCCTAGGTAGGCAAACTTACTGTTGGAGGAAAAGTATACATTCTTTTGTCAATAACTCTAAGTAACATGTAATTTTTTTTTGTCATAGTGTAATGGTCTAAATATAAATATAAATAACTCCTATCATGTGTCTCCAGAAAAGTTAAAAACCAACTTTACCCTAATTAAATTCAGATGAATACCAGGCATTTTAATTTATTTTTTCTCTCAAAGAATGGAGCAGATTTTACTGTGTGAATATTAATGGTGGCCTTGGTGTAGAAATTAACTGTTTTTGCACACTTCATTGCATGTATGCATATTCCATCACAGTATTAGTGCAACAGTCAGGTAACAAGCCATCTAATGTGCAAACCTTTTAACCATAATGGCGGAAAAAATCCATTTACATCACAAAGCCCCAAAAACGTTAAATTTTGTTGTCTTAACTTAGGGCGTTATTTGGCACTAAGTTTTCTTTTGATATTTCCATTTAACTACCCTCAAGGGAGAAAAGAGGGAATTTTTCCAAATGTATTCTTCTCCTCCTCTGTCCTTTCTCTTCATTCTCTCCTGATTATTTTGCTCCTTCCACATTTTTTTCTTTAATTCTATTGCAATTGATGCAACCTCAGCCACTGGATGCCCAAAGCCAAAGGTGGAAGGAAAGCCAATAGAGGAGAAAATGTCCAGGATCATGCCTCAAAGAAACCATTTTCACTTTTAAGGCTCAGTGCAAAGGTTTAAAGGGGGAAATGTGATAGGGGAAACATGTGGGCATGTCACAGTGTGTCTTGATGGCTTATCTTGTGTGATGGTCCTTTTGGAGTTCTGACTAGTATTATCTCAGCTGTAGTCAGGTTATGGATCAATCATCTCTTTACTCCCACAGAGTGGGAGAGTCCTGCAATTAAACTGTATTTATTTATTTATTTTAATTTTGGCGTTGGAGTTGTGAGGTACAAGTGAGTGTTTGCTATAAAAGTAGTCTGCATGCAGGTGAAGTTTGGGCTTCTAGCTGGGCCTCTCTCCCTCAGTAGTGAGCCAGGTACCCTTTGTGTTGCTACATGCCTCCCCTCCCTTTTCCTTCCCACTTTGTGCTGGCAGTGCCCAGTGACTGCCAAACCTACGCTTGTGGTAGTGTGACTAGTATTCAGGGTTCGCTTATGAGTGAAAACATATGGTATTCAGTTCTTTGTTTCTGTGATAGTTAATTTAGTATGATGGTCTCCAACTACATCCAAGTTGCTGTGAAGGCCATTATTTTGTTTTTCTTTCTTTTTTTTTATTTTAAAGATGTGGGGTACAATTCAGGGTTAGGTATACAAATGCTGATTATGCAGGTACCCTTGTTAATGAGGTGTAACCTCCTCCCATGGCAGATTCCCACTACTGCCAATCCCGCTTCCCCTTCCATTTTGTTTCTCTTTATGGCTGCATAGTATTCCAGAGTGTATATACACCACATTTTCTTTATCCAGTTCACTTTTGATGGGAATCTGGGTTGGTTCCATGTTTTTGTTATTGTGAATAGTATGGCAATAAACGTGTATGCAGGTGTCGTTTTGGTAGAGCAATTTATGAGTTAGTCTATTTTAAAATTAGCCCCTTAATCTATTTTAAGATTAGCTAAGATATCTAAGCAAGCAGACAGCCAGATAAGTGTGCACGGTGAGAAGAAGTTCCCAAAACACGTTTTAAAGTTTAAGATTAAGAGAAGAAAAAAGTTTCAAAATAAATTTTGGGGTGAGATACTCGATTACACTATGCCTTCTTTTTTATTTAAAATAATACTTCTGACCTGGTAATATGATAGAAAATGACTCATTAAGAAAACTTTGAGGCCAGACACAGAGGCTTTTATGCCTGTAATCCCAGCATTCTGACAGGTTGAAGAGGGAGGATTACTTGAGCCCAGGAGCTAGAGATATTGATATTGTTAATTAATATGCCTAAGCAACATAGTGAGACCTTGACTCTACCATAAAAAAAAAAAAATTAGCCTGACTTGGTGGTGTGTGCCTGTAGTCCTAGCTACTCAGAAGGCTAAGGTGGAAGGATATTCTGAATACAGGAGGCTGAGGCTGCAGTGAGCCATGATCATGCCACTGTATTCCAGCCTGGGTGACAGAGTGAGACTTTGAATTTTTTTATTCTTTAAAAAAGTTAACATGGCAAGGTGGTCTCAAATGATTAAACTGAGGACTTAGAATACCCATCATTAAATCCCTTTTATGATCCAAATACATTTGTTTATTCTTATTTCAGTTTTCAGCATTTATGCTTACACAGGATATTTGTTACATATGAACTCTATAAATGACAAGTTTGAAAAAAAGAACTGGAAATAAAAAGTATAATTTTAGAACACATTTAATGAATACTTTTTATTTAATAGCACGTTTTACAAATAAAAAAACTTAATTGCAAGTTAGGTTGGGGCTTAATATTTTATGTGAGATATTATCATTTTCTGATGCCTAAAATATCTAGCAATTTATAAAATATTCTAATTATGCATAGTAGGAGAAACTAATACTTCAACCTTATATTTTCCTTAACAACTCTTTATTTGGTAAGACAGTATAGCCTTTATTCTTCATGAATTAAAACTAAACTATCAAAATAACTCAAAATTTCAAAATAAAATATCGACTGAGTTTATAGTTATTTTTGTTAAGTGTACTATATCTTATAATATCTCTCATATTTAATATGTCTTATATAATGAGTTTAATCTTCACTCTTTTTTTTTTTGAGTTGGAGTCTCACTCTGTCGCCCAGACTGGAGTGCAGTGGCCGCTCCCGGCCACCGCAGCCTCGATCTGCTGGGCTCCAGAGATCCTTCCGCCTCAGCTTTCCAAGTAGCTGGAACTACAGGCGCGCGCTACCACATCCGGCTAATTTTTTTTTATTCATTGTAGAGATGAGTTCTCACCAAGTTGCCCAGGCGAGTCTCGAACCCGCGGGCTCAGACAATCCACTCACCTCAGCCTCCCAAAGGAGCGGGATTACAGGCTGAGCCACCGAGCCCGGCTATGATGTTTTATTCTTAACTCAATATTTGCTCACTTCTAAATTGGTTATTTATAGCCAATTGTTTTTGTGGGCACTTTCCTTGAAAAAATAATGCATAGTATACAGTTATTGCTGAGACTTATATTGTGATTAAAATGGTGAAAGAACAATGTATGCATGCTCAAAGTCACTTCTGAGAAGTCTTATTCTATTATCCAACTTCATAGGCTAGACAGAATTATTCACACCTTCCATTGAATCCAGTTTGCTCTTACCTTGGGTATAATGTCTTTCATATTTTTTAAAGTTAGTTTTATATATGCATGTCTCTCTTGTAGATAATAAGCTTCTTATGGACTGGTTCTATATTTTACTAATATTTATATACCTGGCAAGGAGAAGATTATTGATAAATGCTGAATTAATGCAGAAATACCCCCATGGTCTCCCTTTACACATATCCATTAATGGCACTGTCTTATTTTTTATTGCTATTATAAATATATCACTTAAAATGTGTACATTTCCTCTGCTTTCATGGAGTTTTAGTCAAGAATTGGGGAGATACATGCGCTGTGTCTGATAGTGAATGTATTTTCACAAAATATTTTAATAAAATAAGAATCTTCTGCAAGTAAGTTTTTTTCTCCTAGATGTTTATTTAAAATATATGTAAAGGGGAAAGGAGAGTATTTATAGAGAAAATGTAAGTAAATATAACAAATGGTTTCTTAAGTAGTCTAATTTTAATTATTACAAATTTTAATGTTTCAGAGAAGATAATATGTAGCATATATCTTTACAGATGTAGAACTCATTCATGATACATGTAATCTAATGAACATAGTATATATTTGTGTGTGTGTATATATGAATATAGTTGTATTTATGTATACAAATAATAGAACTTACAGTTTTCCATTGACAATGAATTATAGAACTTAATCATGCTGTGCTATGGAAGATATACTGTGATTTTGAATTCAATGCCCTGTTTTCACACCATGTACTTAAAAAAAAAGAATATGATTATAGTCTTATAGGTATACCTTATTTTTCTTATCCTCCCAGAAAAGATAAGTATGATAATTTATCGTTTTATACACATATAGGATTATATACTCTCTTTCCACGACTTCTTTTTACACACTAACTTCCTTCTTATTCCCTATAGTTTATTTATTTATTATTTTATTTTATTTTTTTGAATTGGAGTCTCATTCTGTCACCCAGACTGGAGTGCAGTGGCTGCTCTCGGCCACTGCAGCCTCGACCTGCTGGGCTCCGGCGATCCTTTCGCCTCAGGTGTCCAAGTAGCCGGAACTATAGTTGCATGCTACCACACCCGGCTAATTTTTGATTTATTGTAGAGATGAGGTCTCATCAAGTTGCCCAGGTGGGTCTCGAACCCGCAGGCTCAGACAATCCACTCACCTCAGCCTCCCAAAGCTCTGGGATTACAGGCTGAGCCACTGAGCCCGGATCCTTATAGTTTAGATGATGGAAAGTGTCATGTGGATCTTCGGATTTTTAGGAAAATACAGTAGTCATTTGTATTCTCCTTACCCAACTTCAGTCCAAAACAGGAGTCTGAACTGTTCTTAATTCCTCTCCACAACCCCTTTCCCTATCCCCTTCTAACTTCCTTCTCACCCTGATCTGAAGTAAAAACTTTTCGAATTTTAGGTCCATTGGGATTGAAGAGGTTTAGAGTTCCCTTAGACTGACTGACTTGGTTGTATGTTCTTATTTTATCTTTCTTTGTAATACTTTTAATTTTTAAGCCTTTTTTTTTTAATCCGAGTCTCACTGTCACCCAGGCTGGAGTGCAGTGGCATGCTCACGGTCACCACAGCCTCGACCTTCTCAGCTCAGGTGATCCTTCTTCCTCAGCCTTCCTAGTAGCTGAAACTATAAGCCTGCACCACCATGCCCAGCTAAGTTTTTGATTTATTGTAGAGACGCGATCTCACCATGTTGCCCAGGCTGCTCTCTTACCTGTGGGCTCAGGCAATCCTCTTGCCTCTGCCTCCCAAAGTGCTGGGATTACATGCATGAACCACCATGCCTGGCCTTTATTTCTAAGTGTTGAAAACCAGATTATGCTTGTATGTAGGGTAATTGATTTGAAATGCCTAGAGAGTTCAAATGAGAAACATGTCAGTTTTTTTTTTAAAGCAATGGCGGCAGTGGGGGGGGTGTCTGTATGTTGCCTAGACTGCTCATGAACCTCTGGACTCAAATGACCTTTCACCTCACCTTCCTGAGTAGTTGAAACAACAGGTATGCACCACCACACCTGGCTAAAATACGTCAGTTTTGTAGCAAACAGAGGAAACGACTGTGAATTATTTCTAAGTCAGCCTGGAGGATAATAGACACTTAAGAGCTATGCCAAAGGAATCATTGGTATCACAACCCATGATTATGCTGTCAATTGATGATTAAATTATAGTGTTAATTCACAGCAACCTCTAATAAAACATTTTGTTTGTTGTTTATAGGAAGTAAGGGAATTGTCATTTAATGATCATCTACTATGAAACATACTCTATGAATTAGAAGTGTTGTTGTGGGACTAGTCTGTGGCCAATTAATGAATAAATTTCCATAGAAATGAATAGTTAAGCACGTGAGTGGCCTCCGGTCCTTTGTCATGCACATGGCTGTTGCATGACCCCATCTTGCCCCTTAGTCCATGCTTTGCCATGGTCATGATTGGTGTCTGGATTTCCCCTTTGTCCTTTGCTCTGAGGACAAAATGAAGAAAGGGTGGGCTTGGGACATAAGCCACTAAAGAGCTGAGCACTGGGTAGTGCATGATCCATCTTGGCACTGGCTGTCTGATCAGGGCACATTCGTCAGTGAGTGAACATATTTCTCTGTTTCTTGGTGTCATACACTTATGGACTTCCTGAGAAACAGTAGGGATTACTGCCAGGTCCAGCCTTACCTCTACGTAGACTAGCAAATTCTACAAAGACGTTAATATTTGAGAACTTCCCATAAGAACGAATAACTTGGACACTGAGTAGCTAAACTGAATGGCAGAACATTTTACAAGAATTCTGACCGGGATGGGGATAAAACTGAGTACACTTGCTATCTATTGAGTGAGTATTAATGGTTAGAAACAGTGATGTTTTTTGTTTGGAAGTTCCTTTCATTTGTATTACTCCTAACTTCATAGTCAATTCACTGAACATTTCGAATACAGTATTTTGAAGTAGACTTTTGTTCCTTTATATCATGTTCAGTATTTTAAAATTTTTTCATTACATCAGCATGGCTGGAATGAACTGCCCTGCTCATGTAGAGATTACATACAGGAATATGAAGTTTCTTAATATGCATAACCCAATCTCTTTTAACAGTTTCTTACGAGAACTTAAAAAGAATGGAGTTACTCCCACAATAAGAGTTATGTGAACAAATTTTCAAGACCCCTATTTCAGAGAAAGAAGGCATCCTGGTTCTGGACTGACCTTTGATAATGGTGCAATGCCATCCAGCCAGATCGTTGATAACTGGTTAAAACTTATGAATAAGACATTTCATGAAAATCCCAGTTTTGTATCCCTAGCATTGATTGAAGGTAGAATGAAATATGAAGATGCAGTATATTTCATTTTCTGCTGTTATAAAAATTTCTATTTTGAAAAATCACACACAAAGGCAACGTGGCATTTTAACAGCAAACAACTTTTGTATTTGGAGAAATATCATCCTAAAATATGCTTGCACCTCAGAAATGCCAGAAACAACTGTTTCAGTAAAGGGTGGCTGGTTGATGGTATGGTACTGAGAGTAAAACTTGAGTTGGGACCTTATTAATTTTACACATCAGCCAATATGGAAGCTTGGTGAACACTAAGTCTAATGAAGCTTACATAGGAAACTTAAAAAGTAGTTTTGGCAGCTCACAAGTCTATGTGTTTGATGTTATTTTTACACTTAGTAAAAAAAAATTCTAGCTCTTAAATATTTAAAACGTGTTTTTCATTTGTATCAATTATATCTTATCAATATATAAAAAATGTCAAGAAACAAAGTGCCAAAATGTTCAGCACAATTATTGCTCACCTTTAGTCTCATACAAACCTTAGGTGGTTTATTCCTTTAGTTATTGTATACACTGAAGGGAAGACCTGTATGGCTACTGGCTTGCTTTACGTTTATATCGTCCACATTCAAACTGATACATAGAACAACCGTTGATTTTGCTTGATTCTTACAGTCATAGGTGATTACTTAATTTGTTTCTATAAATTTCATTTTTTTGCTGTTATAAAAATGTCTATTTTGAAAAATCACATATATACACATCTCTGGTTGATAGTTCAATCTATATTGTACAGATGAACCTGTCTTTAAGATCTTCAAACACTCTTTGGGAGGCTGAGGCGAGAGGATTTCTTGAGTCCAGAGGTTCGAGACCAGTCTGGGCAATTTGGTGAGACCTTGTCTCTACAATAAAATAAAAAAATTACGCCGGGCTTGGTGGCTCAGCCTGAAATCCCAGCACTTTGGGAGGCTGAGGTGAGTGGATTGCCTGAGCTCATGGGTTCAAGACCCACCCAGGCAACTTGGCGAGACCTCATTTCTAAGATAAATCAAAACTTAGCCGGGCGTGGTAGCGTCCGCCTATAGTTCTGGCTACTTGGAAGGCTGAGGCAGAAGGATTGCCGGAGTCTAGCAGGTCGAGGCTGCAGTGGCCGTGAGTGTGCCACTGCACTCCAGCTGGGTGACAGAGTGAAAGACTCCAATTCAAAAGAATAAAATAAAATAAAATCTTCAAATAAAAAAGAGTTATAGTTAATTTGAAGTTTGCACTTTGGGATACAACTTAGAGAAAGTCTGAGAAAATACTGTGAGAGGGTTATTAAATATTTAAAGTATTTTCCTTGTCTTATGTGAGATATATAGCAAATGTTTTTGTACATGTTTTCAAATTTAGTAAATAGTCTTTAAGTCCAGGCACAGTGGCTCACGCCTATAATCCCAACACTTTGGGAGACTGAGGTGAAAGGATTGCCTGAGCCCACGGGTTCAAGACCTGCCTGAGCAACTTGGTGAGACCTCATCTCTACAATAAATAAATAAATAAATAATTATCTAGGTGTTGTGGTGCCCATCTGTAGTTCCAGCTACTTGGAAGGCTGAGGCGGAAGGATTGCCTGTGCCCAGCAGGTCGAGACTGTATTGGCCTTGAGCGTGCCACTGTACTCCAGTCTGGGTGACAGAGTGAGACTCCAACTAAAATATATATATAGTCTTTAAAGGTAGAAATACTTTGTTTATATAACTACAAATTTTATAACAAATGATCCAGGAATCCTGTAATGTTTTTTCCATTCCTATGAGAAGACATTTACCAACTATTATTAGTATTAGAACTGAGTTAACATGAATCCCTTTATTTAACGAGAGGGAATAATAATAAATATTATACATATTTTGTTTCAAATAAATATCAATATTTATAATAATTTTCTATAAGTTGGTATCGCCTTGTAGATGTCAATACCAACATCAGTAGGGAGGTGAGTTAAATATCATCCAATAAATACATGTGCTGTTTTTGTAAAAAAATAAAAGTCTTATGTTACTGACTAAAACACTCTTTGTGTATTGAATATTTGCTAAACTCTAGAGTCAGAGAAAAGTCCTAGAACCCCAAGGGCAGATACAATCATGTAATGACTTTCACAAGGTAACAGTCTTGTAAAGTATTAATACAACTTAGTGCAACTGTGAGTACAGCAATAGATATGAACAACTTCAGGAGCACATAGGTAAAACTTCCATTATTGTTTATGGAAAAAAGAGTGGACAGACAATGTTTACAGAAAGGACAATACTGAGAAGCAATTGTGTAGTATGTTGAATTATTGATCCTATTCTTCACTCTCCCTCAGTAAAAATATTTTTCCACCCTATTGCCAGTACCTCAATATGGTTTAAGTGTGTTTTCCTGATTTGTGACTTTGTCCTTGGCTTTGTGTTTTGCTTTAGCTAGTGGAATGTTAGTTGATGTGATGTAAGCAATGTCTTGAAGTATTCTAACACAGTTTGGCATGACCCTCTTGACACCTGCCACCTCCAAGGAAAAAAAAAACTTCAGCGACTCAGCCTGTAATCCCGCGCCTTTGGGAGGCTGAGGTGAGTGAATTGCCTGAGCCTGCAGGTTCGAGACCCGCCTGGGCAGCGAGACCTCATCTCTACAATAAATCAAAAAATCAGCTGGGTGTGGTAGCACATGCCTGTAGTTCCGGCTACTCGGAAGGCTGAGGCGGAAGGATCGCCGGAGCCCAGCAGGTCGAGGCTGTGGTGGCCAGGAGCGGCCACTGCACTCCAGTCTGGGCGACAGAGTGAGACTCCAACTCAAAAAAAAAAAAGAAAAAAAGAAAAAAAAAAAACTTCCTAGGTATCCAGTGTCCCTTCAGCTTGGGTTGCAGAATGAGTCGTGTGGAACCTACTTAAACTTAGTCTATTACCTGAAGTCAAAGCCAGTTAGGTTACAAACTACTAGCTAAGCCAAGGCTAGGTCAACCAAACTCTGAGCCTCTGAGAAATTGAAATTTTTTATTATGAAACATTATTGTAACGGTAGTCAACTAGTACAGTTAGCCAGCCTTTCAGCACCTTTAAAAAAAAGTGTGAAATGCAGAAATAATTTGTAAACATGCAGAAAATTTCAGAATATTAGATGAATTAATTGTACTTTATTATTCTTGTAATGTAAGGTGTGAAGAACCTAGACTTTAATACAAAGTTTGAATTATTTGAATGTATTTGAAAGTGTTTTCTAAAGGGCAAGGATCATGTTTCAGTTTTCGGTGTATGTCAACACTTCACACAGTGCCTGATAAAAAATAACTGCTCAGATGTCTTTGAAATAAGCTAATCTGGACACTTTAAAACAATCTATAATTGTTATAAATATCATTGAACTTAATCCAATGTATAATCTTTGTAATAAAAGATGTTGCACTTTATGGCCTATGGTCAGCATGTTTTTATTTAGTTTTGCTTTTATATGAGGACCAAATGCTTGACAAACTACATGAAGACGAGTTGGATTACTATCCTTACTCAAATTCAGAACACACAATGGTATTTAATTTATTCACATGTAATTAAACAGATCTAAACATAATATTTCCTTGTGCAGAGTTTTGTTTTTCAATCTCTTTTTCTCCTTTTTCTACCTAAATCTAGTGACACCTTTTCTACCTAATATATTACAAGCGACAAAACTAAAAAATGCTAATGTCAACCTGGACAACTTGGCAAGATCTTGTCTTTACAATAAACCAAAAAATTAGCTGGATGTGGTGGTGCATGCCTGTAGTTCCAGCTACTTGGAAGACTCAGGCAGAACAATCGTCCAAGCACAGCAGGTAGGGGCTGTGGTGGCCGTGAGCATGCCACTGCACTCCAGCCTGGGCAACAGAGTAAGACTCTAATTCAAAAAAAAAAAAATGCTAGCATATTTTTCTTTTAGAATGCAAATAAGCAGTGGAAAGCAATAATAACTCTCAATTGATTCTGATGGTGGTAAAATGTGGAAATATACATAAATGCTATTTTTGCCACCTAAATTGACATCAAGATGACAAATTGACACCAACACAGTAAAAAACTGGTTCAAAATGTAGATCTTAAGAATTTATTGTGTATACATTCTTGCCATGATAGACTTAGCTCTCTTATTGCAAATTTTTAATATTCTATTTAATAACACGAATTATGAATAATTCATTAAATATAATGACTAGGATTTTAAATTTAATTCTGCTTTAAACATTATCCATACACTATAATTCGACATTTTATATACTTTCAAATTTTTAAAATTCAATTATTTTATCCTTTCCTTATATATCTTGGATTCATGTAGACACTAAAATTGTTTGGTCTTTTTCTGATATCTTAAATTGATACTTCCTTCTGAATATAACTTATCCGAGTTTCCAGAATTAAGTATCAATCGGTATCAGCTGTGCTATTCTCTCAAAATTTTTCATTGAAAGGTTATGTTTAAAATCCAGTTTCAAAGGAAGGGAATAACAATTTCTGGATTTTTTAAAAAGTTTACAATTAGCCAAAATAATTGAGGAAGTACCTAAGAAAAAATTTTTTAGTATATTTGTCTCAGTGTTTGTATTTGTGTATATTTGTGTTTGAGTTTAAGCTTGTGTTACATAGGAAGTTAAATATAACACTTTCAAACTGTATTTCATCAAAGTATTTTCTCTTTTGGTAGATCTATCAAAATTTCAGTAAGTTTACCCCAATCAGAGGCTATTTTATAAGACACAATGAGTCTGTTGTTGAAGCCATGATGATCAATTTACTCTTTGGAAAAACAAGTATATTTTATGCTCTGAAAAATTTTATGGTTCTCCACTTTATACATGATATCTAACTCTCTAAATATGTACACTATAAAAATAATATAATGCTTATTTAGGTCTGTAACAAAAACATTTTCTTAACTGTCTTCTTCTAGCATCACTTGTAACTACAGGAATATACCACATAAGCACTGTTATTAAAAATACAAAAAGAGCCGGGCTCGGTGGCTCAGCCTGTAATCCCGTGCCTTTGGGAGGCTGAGGTGAGTGAATTGCCTGAGCCTACGGGTCCGAGACCCGCCTGGGCAACTTGGCGAGCCCTCATCTCTATAATAAATCAAAACATTAGCCGGGAGTGGTAGTGCACACCTGTAGTTCCAGTTACTCGGAAGACTGAAGTGGAAGAATCGCCGGAGCCCAGCAGGTCGAGGCTGCAGTGGCCAGGAGTGGCCACTGCACTCCAGTCTGGGCAACTGAGTGAGACTCCAACTCAAAAAAAAAAAAATTACAAAAAGAAAAGTGATGGGTTCTGGATCTATATATCCTGTTACTGATTTGTTATTATTTTAGAATAACAATTGTGTTGAATTAAAATTTCATTTCATTTCTTCTCATTGAGTCATTAGCCATTATTTTATCTTGACACAGCTCTATTGTGCTTAAGATTATTTGCAAGTATAAGAAATTTGGGGGCAGATAATTTTTTCTCTTTCTCACATTTGCACACACATACAAATACTACTGACTTCTTTAGAAGCATTTTTGTCAATTCATAACTCATCATGGTGGTCTAGCAAGAGTGGTAGATAGCTTTATTCCAGTGCTTCACATGTATTTGTGTGTGTGTGTGTGTGTGTAGTGTATATAATATGTTATAACACAAAGACAAGTTCAATGTTATGTTTTGTTTTGTTTTTTAACTGCACAATGATTCCCTATTCATACTACATGAGCTATAGAGCTTCAAAATGCCTCACAGAAAACATCACCTGGAGGAACATAAACCATTCTTGGGCAAATTCAAATTCTATGATCAAAACCGGCAATTATTCTTTTTTATTAACAGCTATAAAGGGCCTATTTTTTTCCATATTAGTGCTTACTAAATTAATCTTGGTTTTATTGAATGCCAAAATATGAATATGCTAATACCGCTTCATATTGGTATATTAGACAATTGCAGTACTAAATACAATTCTTCCCGAGGAAAAGGGAAATATAATTTTGATAGAACTATCAATTTATAGAATTAAGTCAGAAGTAAAATTAACATAAGTTTGTGTTTGGTACTTTTTGCGATTTGCTTTATTGAAAACATAGTCACAATGGTTTAATGAGCAAAGATAATGGTTGCACCATCAATATCACTTGCCTATTATTGCAACTACCGAATATTTAGACAATAGGACAACATGTAAGCACCATCACAGTGAAACCATTTAATGCTTTATGGTCTGTGTTTTTGCATAAGTTGAGATGGATTTATTTGCACAGGTCAGTCTGCCTCTATATCTACAGAGAATGCTTTTTCTGCCTTTTGGATTAAATATCACAAAGTCTGTACCAATCAAAGCACAAATTGATATAAAGCCCTGAGAAGCCATAATATTACATTCAGATAATGAAGTTGATGTGTACTCCCTTTTAGAGTTCTCAGTTTTTTTCAGAATTATTTTTTTTCTCATAGATTTATTGAGATATAGGCTGAGTGCAGTGGGTCACACTGTAATCAAGCACTTTGGGAAGTTGAGGCGGGAGGATTACTTTGAGCACAGAAGTTCAAGACCAGCCTGACCAACATAGTGAGACCCTGTCTCTACAAAAAAACAAAAAAATTAGTCAGGAATTTGTCAGAAATGGTGGTGTGGGCCTGTAGTCCCAGCTACTTGGGAGGCTGAGAACTTGAGCCCAGGAGTTAGAGGCTGTGGTGAGCTGTGATTGTGTACTTCAGCCTGGGCGATAGAACGAGACCTTGTATCTAAAAAAAAAAAAAAAAAAAAAAAAGTTTATTGAGATATAATTCATGTCATACAATGCACCCATTTAATGAGTATAATTTAATGGTTTTTAATATATTCACAGAATTGTACAACCATTACCACAATAAATTTTAGACATTTGCATCACTTCAAAAGAAAGCCTACTTTTTACCTATTACCTTTCACTCCCCACTCTTTGCCTTCAACCCTAAACAATCACTTCATATTCTACATATTTGCCTATTTCAATTCTTTTGTATAAATGGAATCATATAATATATGGTCTTTTGTGATTGGCTTTTTTCACTTAGCCTAATGTTTTCAGTGTTTATCTATGTTATAGCATATATCAGTACTTCATTCCTTTTTGTGGCCAAATACTATTCCATCATATATCTGAATATACCACATTTTGTCTATCCATCAGTTGATTTACATTGGGTTGTTTTTACCTTTTGGTTATTGTATGAATAACGTTGTTATGAATATTCTTGTACAGATTTTTGTGAGCATGTTTTCATTCCTCTTGGATATAAAACTAGAAGTGAAATTGCTTGGTCAAATGTTTAACTTTTTGAGAAACTGCCAGACCATTTTCCAAAGTGGCTATACAATTTTGCATTATAGCCTGCAGTAAGAATAAGGGTTTCAGTTTCTCTACATCCTTCCAACCCTTGTTATCACCTGACATTTTTTATTATAGCCATCTGCCAGGTGTAAAGTGGTATTTTATTGATGTGTTGATTTGCATTTCCTTCATGACTAATGATGTCAAGCATCTTTTCATGCACTTATTGGCATTTGTATATCTTCTGTGGAGAAATGTCTATTCTGATCCTTTGACCATTTTTTATATGGGTTATCTTTTATTATTGAGTCTGAAAATTTCTTTATATTTCCTAGGTACAAATCCCTTTTCAAATATATAATTACAAATCATATCCTCTTAGTTCTGTAGATTGTCTTTCCACCTTTCATTCCTTTGATTCACAAATTTTTTAAATTTTGATGAAGTTCAATTCATTTATTTTTCTGATGCTTGTATTTTTGGTATATCTAAGAATCTATTGCCAAATTTAAGATGACAAAGATTACCCATATTTTTTTCTGTAAGTTTTGTAGTTTTAGATTTTAAATTTAAGCTATTGATTAGTTTTGAATTAATTTTTGTATGTGATTTGAGGTGAGGGTCTAACTTCATTCTTTTGAGTGTTGTTATTCAGGTGTCCCAGCTCCATCTGTTGAAAAGGCTATCTTTCCTCATTGAACGATCTTGGGTATCCTTGCTAAAAAATATTTGTCATAAATACTTTTTCATTTTGTTAGCATGTACTAAATTAGCTATTGCTATTTTTAAATACATTAATGAGTAAACATTACACAATTACTTAGCTTTAATTTTGATATCAATAATAAAATGTATAAACTGTGTAAATAAAATACTTTGGCGGTACCCAGTAATTTTCTACTATAAAAAACTACCAAGAATAGCGTGGTTAATAATTGCTGGTTTAGACCAGGCGTGGTGACTCAAGTCAGTAATCCCAGCACTTTGGAAGGCCGAGGTGAGATAATTGCCTGAGCCCAGGGTTCGAGACCAGCCTGGGCAACTTGGCGAGACCTCGACTCTACAATAAATTTAAACATTAGCCAGGCATGGTAGCGCGCTCCTGTAGTTCCAGCTACTTCGAAGGCTGAGGCAAAAGGATCGCTGGAGCCCAGTAGATCGAGACTGTGGTGGCCGGGAGCGACCACTGCACTCCAGTCTGGGCAACAGAGTGAGACTCCGACTCAAAAAAAAAAAAACACAACAACAACAACAACGAAAACTACTGGTTTATGTTATGGCAAAGGCCATAACAGAGTTCTGGAACCAGCAGCTGTAGCAGTGACTTTTCAATTATGGCAGAGGCAGCATGGCTTGAGAACTGACAGACATCTGGAGTTGTAGCTTCTCTAGTTGACAGGAAGCTTCCTAATTATGGATGTCTGAACTTGACAAGGTCTGAAGCCTCCTTGGTGGCATATTTCTGCTTTGGGACTTTGAGATTCAGCCTATTTTGTATTTTTGAGCCCAGTCAATTACTCGGTAATACATTGAATGTTTTGTAATTAATCTGTTTACTCTTAAAATAGCTAGAGTGTATTCTGTTATCTGGCACAGAACTAGAAACAACATAAAAGTAACAACAGATTTTTAAAAAGAACCGTTGATATTCTAAAACCAAACAAAACTGGAAGAACTTTAGAGAGACAAAAAATACATAAGAAAAGGTAAGATAAATCGAATATAGTAAGAAGTTCCGACATAATTTTAATGGGAGTCCCAAAGGGAGAAAAAGATAAAGCCAAAAGAAATATTTGAACAGTCTATAGCAGACAATTTCAAAAATCAATTTTACCTTTTCTTTCTTTCTTTTTTTCTTTTTTTTTTTTTCTTTTTTTTGAGTTGGAGTCTCACTCTGTCACCCAGACTGGAGTGCAGTGGCCACTCCCGGCCACCTCAGCCTCGACCTGCTGGGCTCCGGCGATCCTTCTCCCTCAGCCTTCCAAGTAGCTGGAACTACAGGCACACGCTACTTTTTTTCTTTTTCTTTTTGAGACTCTGTAGCTCAGGCTGGAGTACAGTGGTGTGATCAGGGCCACCAGAGTCTCCACTTTCTGGACTCAAGCAATCCTCCCACCTCAGACTCCAAAGTAGCTAGGACTATGGGCGGTGCCATCACACCTGGCTAATTTTTGTACTTTTTGTAGAGATGGAGTCTTACAATGTTTTCCAGGTTGGTCTCAATTTCCTGGTCACAAGAGATCTTCCTACTTCTGGTGTACGAAGTGCTGGATTACAGGTATGAGCTATGGCATCCTGCTTCATAAATCAATTTTTAAAATTGATAAATTTCTATAAAGTCCAAGGAGGATAGATGCATAGAAAGGAAAGTCAATTAGGTTGGGTGCAATGGTTCACATCTGTAATACCAGCACTTTGGGAGGCCAAGGTGGGAGGATTGCATGAGCCTAGGTATTCAAGACAAGTCTGAGCAATATAGCAAGACCTTGTCTTTACACAAAATCAGTAAAGTTGTCTGGGCATGGTGGTGTGCACCTGTAGTCCCAGTTCAGGAGGCTGAAGAGGAAGGATAGCTTGAGCCCAGGAGTTTGAGGCTGCAGTAAGGCCTGATCACACTACTGCACTCTAGCCTGGGTGACAGAGGGAGATTTTGACTCAAAAAAAAAAAAAAACAGAAAGAAAGAAAGAAAGAAAGAAAGAAAGAAAGAAAGAAAGAAAGAAAGAAAGAAAGAAAGAAAGAAAGGAACATAAGTTAGACAGAAAACTGTCATTTTAACAGAAACAATGAACAGTGGAAAATTAAACACAATGAAATAATACAAAGTTCCCCATGCTCTGGACAGCAATGGCTAGTTAGATTTTTTTTTTTAATTTTAGCCATTCAGGTGGCTGTTTAGGTCTTTAAAGTATCCCAATATGATTTTAATTAGTATTCCCCTAAATGATAGTGATATTTAGAAACTCTGTACATTTATTTATTTAGTTTTTTGAGTTGAGGTCTCACTCTGTTTCCCATGGTGGAGTGCTGTGGCACTGACACGGCTCACTGCATCCTCAACATCCTGGGCTCAGGTGATCCTTCCACCTCAGCCTCTCAAGTAGAACTTTGTACATTTATTGGCTGATTAGGTCTCTCTTTTTCTTTTCCTTTTGAGTCAGTGCCTCACTCTGTCACACAGGCTGGAGTGCAGTGGCACCATCACAGCTCACCGCAGCCTCCACCTCCTGGACTCAGACCATCCTTCTACCTCAACCTCCCAAGTACATGGGACCACATGGGACCACAGGCACTGGCCAAAATGGCCTGCTAATTTTCTTTTCTTTTCCTTTTTTTTTTTTTTTTTTCCTTTTTTTAGAGACGAGATCTGGTTATGCTTTCCAGGCTGGACTCGAACTTCTGGGCCCAAGCAATCCTCCCGCCTTGGCTTTCTTAAGTGCTGGGATTAAAGGAATGAGCTACTGTGCCCAGCTGGGTCCCTTCCTTTTGAAGTACCTTTTTACTCCTTGTCCATTTTAAAAGTTAAGTTGGGCTCAGTGGCTCATGCCTTTAATCCCAACACTTTGGGAGGCCAAGGTGAGAGGATTACCTGATCCCACAGGTTCGAGACAAGCCTGGGCAACTTGGTGAGATCTCATCTCTTAAAAAAAAATATAGATTTACCTTTATTTGCTTATAGAGGAAAAAGTACAGAGTACACAGTCTTCTCAAGCAAACATTTAAAATGTATAAAAGGCGGCCATATGATCATGAAGCAAATCTCACCCAATCTCAAGGAAATGAAAACATACAGCTCTTCTTCTCTTATCAGTATACAACTGCCTTAGAAATCAATATAATAAGATAATTAAGCTTCCCATCATTTTTTAAATAATATCAATTTGAAATTGCCTACAGGTAAAAAACAGCATTGCAATGAATATAAGCACTTCAATGATAATAACTTATATGGTCACAAAAATGATTATAAATTATAATGAAAATAAAACATTGCAAAGCATACTAAATTTCAACTCAAGGAAATAAAGAAAATAATATACAATAGAAGATAATCAATAAAACTAAAATCGATTGATTAGCTCAGAGTTACTCAGAAAAATGAAGAAATAAGACAGAATACCTACAAGCAATACAGATAGGAATAGTCTACTAAATTCAGGAGACATAAAAAAAGATAATGAGATGATACTATGAATAACTCTAAAATAATAAACTAGAAAGTTTAGATGAACTTGACAGATTTAAAAAAGATACCAAAAGTGGCTGAAGAGTTCTTTAACTATTAAATAACTTGAATCGATTAAATTATTTTTCCCAAGGAACTTCAAGCACAATTGGATTCATTGGAGAATTATAACAAACATTTGAAGAAAATATAAAAATATACATTTATACAAACTCTTTCAGGAAACAGAAATGGTTGAAACAATATCTACTACTGCAAGAAATAATACTTTTCTATAAGCAGAAGGCATTTTCTCTTATCACTCACCCAGCTCATATAACCCTGGTTGGGTTTACCTCCATTTTTCTTGAAGTAGTGCTTCACTATCTGTATATTTTACAATCACAGCTTTGAAAATATTCTCCATTACCTTGTAACAGCCCAAGAGAGATAAATAAGGAACACATCAAAGAAATAAGAGAATGTAAAACTCTATTTATACTTTTCTTTATCCCCTATTTATTCCAGTCTGATTTTTGTTGTTGGATTTGCTATTGAAGGTATTTGTGCCATAGCTTTAAAGACTGTATATGCATTCTGGTAATGGCAGGACAATACAAATATACTGAAATATAAACTTTGATTTATTTTCCATTCCCTAGTCAAATTCAGCCAACCAAATTTTGAACCACTAATATTTTAATTAAATGAAGTCAGTTTTGCTTTAAATAGTACTCTCTAAAGAAGAGCTAGAAAAAATAAAATAAAATAGCTCAATAATTAATGAATGTATCACCAGAACTCTTACTGTAAGATTTAGTAGAATTGTTTTGTCCTGTTTTAAGCCATTGCAATTTAAGCAGTAAAATTTAATAATCAACATAAAAATGGTTTTTACAGTTATCTAAGGAAATAGAGCTAATAAGGAACTAATAAGAAAAGAATAGCTTGCTATTTGTCAGAATAAGCCCTGATTTAAAAAAAATAGTGAGCTCTTCAAGTACCTGCTGTTATTAATCCCACAGGTCCTGGCAATGAAACTGTTATAATGATGAACAGTCATTGTTAATGAAAATGAAGATTACACCGAAACTTCAACAAGGGAACTATTCATGTAATAGAACTGACTTTAATCTAATCAATGAACACCAAGACTCAGGATGGAGTGGAGGAATAGAGGCTGGTTTATAACAATAAGTTATTCGACTTCTTAGGTCCCAGATGGTGTTCCAACATTTTGGTTACTCTGGTACTCCAAGGATGAAAACAAAAACAAGCTAATAAGTATTAGGAAACTAACTCTATGCATTACTATGCATATACTATGAAAATGGTATATATGAATATAAACTTTAAAACTATACATGATCAATTAGTTTGGGAAAATGGTTTGATTTTGGAATTATGTTATGATCTGAAGAGTGAAATTCTTTTAAAAAGCACTCATAGAGAATAATCCCAGTAAGTGATGTATAAAATTAGGAAATACAATGTTTCAGTGGATGTTGACAATAGACTGCATAAAAGCAATTCTTTCTCTAAGGACTTGGATAAATGATATTGAATCAGCTACAAATCCAATCATTTCTGTGATTCAATAAACCAGCTTTATTTTTTATTATTTATTTATTTTTGAGTTGGGGGTCTCACTCTGTCTCTCAGGCTGGAGTGCAGTCACACAATCATGGCTCACTGCAGCCTCAACTTCCGGGGTTCAGGTGATCCTTCTAACTTAGGCTCCTAAATAGCTAGGACAACATGCATGCACCGCCATGCCTGGCTAATTTTTTTTATTTTTTAAGAGATGAAGTCTTACTATGTTGCCTAGGTGGTCTCGAACTCCTGGACTCAAGCAAACCTTTTGCCTCAGCAACCCAAAGTGATGGAATTACTGCATCCAGCACAGCTTTCTTTATTTTTGTAAGTATGTTAATATAAGTGTCTGTTCTTCATGATTGAGATTCCACTGTAATTTTTTTTTTTTTTGAGTTGGAGTCTCGCTCTGTCGCCCAGACTGGAGTGCAGTGGCCGCTCCTGGCCACCGCAGCCTCCAACTGCTGGGCTTCGGCGATCCTTCCACCTCAGCCTTCCAAATAGCCGGAATTACAGGCATGTGCTACCACGCCCAGCTGATTTTTTTTTTTTTTTTTTATTTATTGTAGAGATGAGGTTTCGCTGTCCAGGCGGGTCTCGAACCCGTGGGCTCAGGCAATCCATTCACCTCAGCCTCCCAAAGGCGCGGGATTACAGGCTGAGCCACTGGGCCCGGCTTCCACTGTAATTTATTTTCAAATAATAGTTCATGCATATTGTCCATCAAGATGCCATAGAGTTTTGCTTTATTCTTAGTTTTGGATTGTTGTACTGATTTATATGAGCAAATTTTATGGAGCGGAAAATCATATATGGAATCAAGCTATGCTGTACCTGTATTAATTATATGTTCCAAATTGCTTTATATTTTACTTGTCTTCGTTTAACTGCATAATTATGTAGATGATAACTTTACAGGTTTTTTATTTTTAAATAAAATTATATTTTTATATATGTATGTATACATAATTATACATATTTATGGAGTAAAATGTGATGTTTCAATACATGTATACATTATGTAATAGTCAAATCAAGGTAATTAGCATATCCATCATCTCAAACATTTATCACTTCTTTGTGGTGGGTACATTCAAAATCCTCTTTTCTAGCTATTTGAGATATATAGTTCCTTATTTTTGGAGGTCATTTCAGACTGTAGTGAATAAGCTTCAAAGTGACAAAACTCAAATTAAGAATAATTATATGCTTAATTTACAATTAAGAATTCATCTTATTTTTAGAGTCCTTGATCACACAGAATTAATAAAAATTTCAGAGTGAGAAAGTGAATTTAAGATGGAAACTAATAAATGCTACTACTAGGAAGTTACTGTAACATAGTAGATAATAAATAACCACTATGGGAACCAATTGTACAGTCAAAATAAAATGATATACATAATTATATAATTGATTACGCCAGTTGAAATGGATAAAAAATATATTTCACATTGTATAATTGTTTAAGATAATCCATAGCTGTCAAATAGTCATTCACAAATATGCATAATTCAGTATTTAAAATTGAAATTTTATAAACAGTTAAGCATCGGAGTCCTATTTTCACATTAAAATAACTTTTTAGAAAAATTGCTAATCCTTTTATACATTCCCAAAGTAATTGGTTTGTAAATCTTAACTGCTTGTAAATCTCAACTGCTTGATGTTCAGGACAATACAATGACACGCACCATAACCTCAGATTGAAAGGTTCATAAGAATTTTGAAGAATGAAATATATCACTTAATACATAATTTTCAGAAGGTATGATGTAGTAAAGGTAGAGACTGCTTGGTTAAGTACTCATTCCATGATAAATAGGGGGCTATTTTATTCCATGCTGAACAGAAGTAGGCAATGGTTTGGCTTCTGGCAGCTCAAGTGAGACTGACATCAATCCTATTAAAAGTTCACTTATGGATCTCAGCTCTGGGATATAGCCCAAAGAACCATTCATAAACGCAAAAAATCCAGGTAAAAACAACATACTATGTCATATGGCCTGATCTTGCAAACTGCTTAAGAAAACAAACCCTGAAGTATTATAATGAGCCCAAATGAGGGTGTCTTATAGTATCTGCTGAGAGAGAATTTTAGTGCTATTTTTCCAGAAGGCTCATATACATTTCCTATTGCAAGAGACAGGCCTTGGTCAGTACCATGCTTATATTTCTGATGAGTCTTTCATTTAAAATCCAATTCCACAGGAACAGGCATATAGATCAATGGAACAGAATTGAGATTCCAGAAGCAAAACCTCAATTCCTCAACCAACTCATCTTTGACAAAGCCCCCACCACCTACCAATGGGGAGAGGAGAACCTATTCAGTAAATGGTGCTGGGAAAACTGGCTGACCACATGCAGAAGATTGAAACAGGACCCCTATCTATCCCCATGCACAAAGGTTAACTCCAAATGGATCAGAGACCTAAATGTAAAACCTCAAACCATAAGAACCTTAGAAAAGGAAGGAAATACTCTCATGGAAATTGAAACTGGCATCCAATTCCTGTACAAAACCCAAAACCCACAGGATTTAAGAGAGAAGATAGACAAATGGGACCTTATTAAACTGACAAGCTTCTGTAAAGCCAAAGAAACCATCAAGAGAGCAGGGAGACAGCCTACAGACTGGGAAAAAGTATTTGCCAACTCTAGGTCTGACAAAGGCTTAACATCCTGGATCTACAACGAACTGAACGTACTGAAAGAGAAACAAACAACCCCATTATAAAATGGGCAAAAGATATGAACAGACACTTTACAAAAGAAGACATTTGAAAAGCCAACAAACACATGAAGAAATGCTCAACCTCACTAATCATCAGGGAGATGCAAATCAAAACCACACTGAGATACCATCTAACTCCAGTCAGAATGGCAATTATCAACAACTCAAAAAATAACAGCTGCTGGAGAGGGTGTGGTGAAAAGGGAACACTTCTATACTGTTGGTGGGAGTGTAAACTAGTGCAACCTCTGTGGAAAGCAGTGTGGAGATTCCTAAAAGCTCTAAAAATTGACCTTCCATATGACCCTGCAATCCCCCTACTGGGAATATACCCTGAAGAACACAAATCACTCTATAAAAAAGATACCTGCACACGTATGTTTATCGCAGCATTGTTCACAATAGCAAGAACCTGGAAACAACCATGCTGCCCATCAAAAGAGGACTGGATTAAAAAAATGTGGTACATATACACGATGGAATACTACGCAGCCATAAAAAAGAACAAAATCATGAATTTCGCAGCAACCTGGATGGAACTAGAGTCTATAATACTGAGTGACCTCTCACAGAAACAAAGATCAGACTATCACATGTGCTCACTCATATAATGGACCTTGAACATCCAATGTAATACTATAAGAAAATGACTGACGGTACTGGGAAACTATGGGGGGAGAGGGGGATGGGATTAACAGTAGCAAATATCTGTCTGGGGCTGGGAAAACACCTCTTATCAACAGGGTGCCTGAATGAAACGTAATTGTACACCTAACCCTTAACTGTACCCCACAAAACCATAATAAAAAATACTGATTAATTTAAAAAAATAAAATAAAATCCAATTCCATGCAGTCTTTTCCATATTGATTTGCACCTGTCACTTATGAATGAACCTTTTTGGAAATTGAAATAAAATAAAGTCTTTATCACTTCACAAGTGAAATTATGGTCATAGCAGGAGGTAGGAGTTCTAAAGATAATAAAGCATATACAAATATTTGTTGAGTAACTATTGTGTTCTGGGCATTCTTCTAGGTATTGATTTTAGTATTCTTTTTGGTTGTTGTTGTTTTATCTTAAAGCTTTTACTTTGAGACATGATGGAAAAATCTTACAGGTACACATGGAAAAGACATGATAACCACTGAGTGAGAACAATCTAACCAGAAAACTTCAATGCCTGTCAGCTAATGGTTGGAGTGAAATTCTGGGAGATGACAAGCTGCAGGGATGAAAGGATAGATAATTAGTATTCTCCTTTTTTCCTCTCCCTCTCCTTCAACAGAATCCACACCAACCTCTTCATAATCCTTTTCAAGGGCAGCCATGTCCTCACGGGCCTCAGAAAACTCCCCTTCCTCCATTCCCTCACCCACTACCAGTGAACAAAGGCACACTTGGCATACATCAGGTCAAACTTGCAGTTCAGGTGAGCCCAGGCCTCAGCAATGGCTGTGGTATTGCTCAGCATGCACACAGCTCTCTGTACCTTGGCCAGGTCTCCACCAGGGATCATGGTGGGAGGCTGGTAATTAATGTTAACCTTGAAGCCAGTGGGACACCAATCCACAAACTGGATGCTGTGCTTGGTCTTGGTGGTAGCAATGGCAACATTGATGTCTTTGGGAGCCACATCACCACAGTACCACAGGCAGCAAGTCATGTATTTACCATGGCGAGGGTCACATTTCACCATCTGGTTGGCTGGCTCAAAGCAAGCATTGGTGATCTCTGCTACAGAAAGTTGTTTGTGGTAGGCTTTCTCAGCAGAGATGACAAGGGCGTATGTGGCCAGAGGGAAGTAGATGCGCGGATAGGGCACCAGGTTGGTCTGGAATTCTGTGAGGTCAACATTCAGGGCTCCATCAAATCTGAGGGAAGCAGTGATGGAGAAAACAACCTGGCTAATAACGGGTTAAGGTTAGTGTAGGTTGGACACTCAATATCGAGGTTTCTACAACAGATGTCATAGATGACCTCATTGTCTACAATGAAGGCACAATCAGAGTGCTCCAGGGTGGTGTGGGTGGTGAGGATGGAGTCGTAGGGCTCAACTACAGCTGTGGAAACCTGGGGGGGTAGGTAAATGGAGAACTCCAGCTTGGATTTCTTGCCATAATCCAGAGAGACATTTCATCAACAGGGAGATGAATCCAGACCCAGTTCCCCCACCGAAGCTGTGGAAAACCAAGAAGCCCTGAAGACCTGTGCACTGGTCAGTCAGCTTGCGAATTCGGTTCAAAACAAGGTCAATGATCTGCTTGCCAATGGTGTAGTGCCCTCAGGCATAGTTTTTGGAAGCATCTTCCTTGCCTGTGATGAGCTGTTCAGGGTGGAAGAGCTGGCGGTAGGTGCCAATGCGAACTTCATCAATGACCATGGGTTCCAGGTTTACAAACACTGCCCTGGGTACATGTTTGCCAGCGCCTGTCTCACTGAAGAATGTGTTGAAGGAGTCATCAATTCCCCCAATGGTCTTGTCACTTGGCATCTGGCAATCAGGCTGGATGCCACGTTTCAGGCAGTAGAACTCCCAGCAGGCATTGCCAATCTGGACACCAGCCTGGCCAACGTGGATGGAGATACAATCACACATAGTGGCTAAGGGTTAGGAGAAGAAGGTGACTGGAGCAGACACTGGGTCCCAGTTACCATCCCCGACAAGCTAAGAGTCCAGGTAAGTAACGCACTCTGATTTTAGTGTTCTTTTAAGAAAAAAGTATGTATTTGAAATCCATTATGTGTCAGGCATTCTTCTTTTTTTAATTTTTATTTTAAAGATGTGGGATACAATTTAGGTTAGATATACAATTAAACCACACTGAGATACCACCTAACACCAGTCAGGATAGCTATCATCACTAACTTAAAAAACAACAGATACTGTAGAGGATGTGGAGAAAAGGGAACACATCTTCACTGCTAGTTGGAGTATAAATTATTACAACCTCTGTGGAAAGCAGTGTGGCAGCTCCCAAAAGACCTAAAAATTGACCTTCCATACAACCCAGCAATTCCCCTACTGTGAGTATACCCGGAGGAACTCAAATCACTCTATGAAAAAGATACCTGCACACACATGTTTATTGCAGCATTATTCACAAAAGCAAAAACATGGACCCAACCGTGCTACCCATTGAAAGTGGACTGGATTTTTTTTTTTAATGTGGTACATACACATGATGGAATTTTGTGTGTGTGTGTGTGTGTGTGTGTGTGTGTGTGTGTGTGTGTTGGAGTCTCACTCTTTTGCTCAGGATGGAGTACGGTGGCACTCACACTCATGGCCACCCTCCATCTTCGACCTTCTGGCCTCCAGCGACCCTTCCACCTCAGTCTTCCAAGTACCGAAACTATAGACGTGTGCCACCACGTCCGGCTATTTTTCATTTTATTGTAGAGACAAGGTCTCGTCAGGGTGCCCGGGCTGGTCTCCAACCCGCAGTCTCAGGCAATCCACTCACCTTGGCCTCCCAAAGTGCTGGGATTACAGGCTAAGCCACCCAGCCTGGCCCCACGATGGATAAAGAAGGATAAAACCATGAACTTCTCAGCAACTTGGATGGACTTAGAGTCTATAATACTCAGTGATCTATCACAGAAACAGAGAACTGAGTACCTTAGAAGCGGAACCTGAACAATTATTGTAATACTATAAGACAAGGATTGGCAGTAGCGGTAAACAGCCCCCGGGTGGGGGAGACGGGATTGGCAGTAGTGGAAATCTGCTGGGGAAGGGGGGACACACCTCATCAACAAGAGTACCTGCATAATGAGCAGTTGTATATATAACCCTGACATTACAACAACTAAGCTAAACTCAAATACCTTAACAGAGAAAAGGTTAAATGGAGGGAGAGAAACAATTTAAACGACCAACATTTGTTAAATGTTGTGACAGGCAAGTATGGATATTACAGGAACACCTTACAAGGATATTCATTTTGATCTAAAAATAAAAAGGAAGTCTTTTCAGCATAAAGTGATATAGACATTAAACGTGGAAGATGCATAGGATAGTATTCAAGGCAAAGGAAAATCTTGTATTTGAAGAACAAGAAGAAAGAGAAAGGAAAGCATGGTGAATTCAAGTGTTTATACAATTTCTGATCAAGAATAAAAATGGGAAATCAAACTTCATGAAAAGTACAGAAAAATTATTATATTTATTTACATATTTATATACTTCCTGTATAGTGAACATTGTTTATCTCCTAGTTTGGGATTAACATAGCTTACTGTGTGCTATTTGCCAACACAGGACAAAATATGTTCTCTCATTTGTATTAATAGATAAAAACTACTGATTATTAAGTGATACAAAAATATGTATATGCACACACATGCATATATATTTACTAATCAAGTTAAATATCAATATTAAACAAGTAGATATTTTTTGCCTCTTTGGCCATATTCTTCTTTAGTAAAGTGCATGATGTCTTTTATGATCAGACTATATGGCTAAAATCTCACAATAAATGTTATCAATGATATTTGCAGATATTTTCAGTCTCTTTTGCTCCCCAGAGATTGAAAAAGCAGCTTAAAATAAATCTTGGAGCACAGCTGTTCCTGAGGTTTGTAAATTATATTTGCATTCTTTTTTACTCGGAATTAACACCTTATCTAAGTTCAAAGCAATATGGGGGCAAATGGATTTAACTCCCCTGTTGAATCCTCTTTTTTCTTTTGTCAAGGGTATGCTCATTTCTTCATTATAGATGGTGACATTAAATTTAAAAAATAAAAGATAACAAATATTTTTCAGATTATTATAAATTAGGTAGATGCATTAGGGCAATAATGTAGTATAGTATAGCTGAGAAACAAGACAGATGACACAGTGCATTTTATTAGTATATAAACGAGGTTTGCTTATTATTCTTTCATACTGAAAGCGTAAACTTTTCTCAAACAGAATAGATTTCCAGTGCAATAACGGTTTGTACACTAATAATGTATGCGATGCCCAAATTACATGTTTTTATCTAGTCAATAATACCATGTATGCAGAATTTCTATTGAAATTATTATATCATATGATATTAGTACTTTATATGACTTTAAGATGTAACTTAAAACAAATAGTTGTCTGAATTTTTCTCGCTTACTTGTTTGCTTTTTGTAACTAGAGTTGGTTCACCTGACCTCAGCCAGACTTCTCACACCATCTTCTCTCAACACAAGACTATGATTTATTTTTTTGTTAGGTAGAGCCAAATGTGATTCCATGGTCTCAGCATACAAAAATTGATGTAACATAATTTTTTCATTGGGTGTAGTAGTATATAGTAATGGAAATATATTTTTATTGTGTTCTATAACTTCTAGTTGTCATTCTTGTGACAAATAGGATCAAACAAAGATAATTGTCTCTTCACGACTTCAAATGAGTACTACACGTCTTAACTATTTTAGAGGTGATTTAAAAAAGCTATTTGTAGTTCCAAAGATTAAAGAAAATTGGACCCATAATCAGGGAGTGTCTCTTTCCCATTCAGATCTTTAAAGTAATAAGTAACTTGTATACCTAATCTTGATTTGTACCTCACATCTTTAAAATAAAATAAAATAAAAAAGTAATAAGTATGTGTTGTCTATAAGTCAGTGAATGAAAGGTTCAGAATTTGAAGACATAGGCTGTCTGTCAAAAGAGTTGCTTTATTTTCTAATTAAGTTAGTTTTACAAAGCAATCAGTTATTACTAGCTCTGGTTTTCTACCATTTCTTTTCCCTCCCTTCCTTCCCTCTCTCATTCCCTCCCTCCTTCCTTCCTTCCTTCCTTCTTTCCTTCCTTCCTTCTATTTTTACTTTTTTTAAGCTGGAAACTCATTCTGTCACCCAGGCTGGAGTGTAGTGGCATGATCAAGGCTCACCACAGCCTCCTGGGCTCAGGCGATCATTTCACCTCAGCCTCCTGAGTAATTGGGACAATAGGCATGCACTACCATGCCTAGCTATTTTTTTTTTTTGTATAAATGAGATTTTGCTATGTTGCCTGGGCTGCAACAATCCTCCCACCTCAGCCCCCCAAAGTGCTGGAATTACAAGCATGAACCACCGTGCCTGCACTTCACCATTCTTAACTACTACACTATTTCAATGATTGAAGCTAAATTTGAAGACATTCACTACACTATAAGTTCCCTCTTCTACCTCTTTCAACAGTTCTTAGGAGAAGATTTGCTCATGGTCGAGCACTATAAAAATGAACTAGTGACCTCTTTTCTCTCTTGAGGTGGCCTTCCTTCTTTTTATCCCTAATGTTAGACGTTGTTAACATCTAATTTTGTCGATTTTCCTTTCTAATTTTGGACACGAATCAGAAAACTTCCACTATTCTTCAATAAATGTATTTCAAAGTAGAAAGCCAGAAGTTTCTGATGACATACCATCGAATATGAAGAAACATACCATGCTGTATTGCATTTCCTCTTTATAACATCTATAAATTATCTTGAACACTGACTTAAGCCTGTTCTCAAAGTAATAAGCTGGCAACTCCTCATGTTCACAGAAATTTATATTAACAGAGGCAGTGGAAAGAAAAGGTCTCACTTTCATTTTTACTGTCTTAGGCTCATGCCAAAAAATACATTTTAAAAGATTTTATCTAGTAATTTGGTAACAGACAATGAGAGTTTATTCATTTGTTCATTCATATATTCAATGTGTACTTTTTATTTGAATAGTATACCAAAACTCACTTTTTTGAAAAGTAGAGATAAATGCTCTACTCTCTATGAGCTCTGGCTATATCATTGCAACCTGATTCTTATCTCTATACACATATACTCATATACGTATGCATGTATATTTATAAGGGAATTTTTCCTATGATAAGCATATGTAATTGTAGGTTAGGAACCCACTGATTTGCCTGCTAAATCAGGAGTTTCAGGAAAGGTGCCAAGAAGAGAGAAAAATTGTAGTTACAAATTATAGAGTGTTTAGCAATTATTCAGTTGGAAATGTGGTTGAGGAAACTTGATGACCATTTTATGTAGAAGTATAAAAAATCAGAAAGCGTTAACATGTTCTACTATGACTGGATAGAAGAGCATTTTGGTCATGTGGTGGAAGATAAGGGTGCAGCTATGAAGCAGATCATGAGAAACCTTTTGTGATATACCAAGAGAATTCTTTTGAAGGGTTTTAAGAGTAGGTGGGAAAATGCCTTTTATTATGATATGAATTATGATTTATAAGTGGAAAAACTGGTGACAGGGAACAGTTAGAAAAAAATTTTCTCATAATTTGAGAAAGTTATGCTCATGCCAGTAAGCCAAGGTATGAATACTTTGAAAAGTATCAAGGAGAATGAAGTGACAGGATTTTGTAACTGTCTTCCTCAATTCCCTTATTCAGCCTATATTCCAGAACTGATCCTATACTCACTCTCTTAAGTACACCCTCAGTTCTTCTGCCTGTATCTTCCTCTCATATAACAAACTAAACTTTGGTAAAATGCAACACCATACTTACTGAATACCTGTGCCCAATAGCTGAACATATCTGAAGAAAAGGCACACCCAGGAAGAACTAGTCTCAATTTAAATATTTAAGAAAAACCTCATATGAACTCTCTCTTCTGCTAAGAAATTCTACTCCATTTCTTAAATCACATCACTCGTCTCTTGTTTGAGTCTATGAGACACTTTTTTCTTATTTAATGTAACAAATCCTGATGCCCTGCCCCATATTCCCTAGGCCCTCCTGAGTTCACCAGCAATGGAGGGAGACCAGTCCCAGCATTCTGAAAACATCCCCTGTTTAGTGCTTATCTATCACTTCTCAGTCTCCAACACCATGGGGCCTTTCACTGTCATAAGCAGGTACAAACTGGACATGAGGGGAAGTTAATAAACTTGATTAGGAGAAGGGGATTCTGAATCCATGTGGGATGATGATTGGTAGATGAATGCCTCAGCATTTAGATATTCTAGTGGGATGATTCTGCTGTGGATTCTTTATGGTTTTTCAGAGGATCTAAAGTGGTATTGAGCCGCAGTCCACAGTGATAACTTCCCATTAATGTACCCTTTGTTAGCAGTAGTATGTTAATCTGAAGAGGCTAGAAAATAGAAAATATAACATGTCATAGGCCTGCATATGTAAGAGCCCTATTAATATAATTTATACAAAAAGAAATAAACAAAGTATATGTTTTTTTACAGTTTATTTTCATTTACTGGCTAAATTACTTTAGCCACTGAATGAATTCTATAAGATGGAAGGCTAACAACATATACTTGTTGCTCTTTTTCCACTTTCTCACTTGTACTTCTTGGGATCAAGTCCCAAATAAACTACCTGCAACTAAGTCTCTGTTTCTTAATCTGCTTATTGTTATTATTATTATTATTTTATTTGAATCAGCGTCTCACTCTGTTGCCCAGACTGGAGTACAATGGCACAATCATAGCTCACCGTAGCCTTGAACTCTTGGGTTCAGGTAATCCTTCCACCTCAGACTCCTGAGTAGTTAGGATTACAGGGGCACACCATCACACCCAGCTAATTTATTTATTTATTTATTTAATTTTGTAGAGACAAGGTCTTGCTATGTTGCCCAGGCTGGTCTCGAATTCCTGTACTCAAGTGATCCTCCTGCCTTGTTCTCCTAAAATGCTGGGATTATATATATTACGCCTGGCCAGAATTTATTTTTAAGATTCTAAAAGGAGCTGTATTGTCATTCTTGATGCCTCAAGCATCCTCTCCCTTTAAGATTATCTTGTTATCTTGTTCCAATTTTACAAACTAAGTAATCAGAATAATACTGCCAGCACTATACATATACATTAACCAACCTCAGCTTCTTTATTTAACCAGTAGAACTCATTCTCTATCACCTACATAATGGCTTCTCTCTTGCGGTGATCTCCCTTTCCCGTACGCCAGTAATGGTTTATTTGTAATTATCTATCATTCCTATTAAAACATCTGAAATATTTTTCATCTGGAGAAAAAAAAGAAAACCTTCCTTGACTTTACAACCTTCTTAGTTAAGTGCTCCTATCTTTCTTCCCCTTGTATAGAAAACTTTTCCAGAATGTTATTTATGCTTTCTCTCTTCATTTGCTCATTTCCATTAACTCTAGAATACACCTCCATCAGACTTGGATTTCTGCATGCTGCTGAGATCACTTTTATTAAAGTTACCCAGAGACTTAAACATGGCCAAAGTCAGTGGAGAATTTTAAGTCTTCATCCCATGCAAACCTTCAGCAGCATCTGACTTATATAATCACTCTTTTTCTTCATAGCACGTGCCAGTATTTGATATTTTATTGATAAATATTTACTTGTTTTCTGTTCTTGCACTAGAAGATGAGCTCCCTGAGGGCAAATCTATGTGTTTTAAAATTTATCATCTAATCCCTAGTGCTTAGAACAGAGCCTGGTATCATTACTGAATACATTGCTGAACTTATCAGTAAATCTATACAATGTGAATGGTGTAGAAAGTTACAAGATTTCTAACTTTGCTTACTTTCCGATATTGAAGAAAAAGCCACCTTGTCATCCTGGATAATCATTAAAATAAAATGTAGATAAATAATCCTTCCTTAATCTTTAAGAAAACAGAATTTCCTTAAATAGTCAACAAAACATCAAATATTTTACAGAATCAGAAACTCTAAAAGGATTTATAGTGTTTTATTGTCCTGATGTGGGAGACATTAATATGACTGCTAATGTACATTAATAGCAAATTTAAAGGTAAAAGGGAGTATAATACTAAGGACAATTTGTCATTGTCAACATCATCATTATTTTAAGTTGAAGAGGCTGGAAAGAAAAACTTGTATCATGGGTCAACATATATAAAAGCCCAATCACAATAAACTGATTAATAGTATTTCCACAAAAAAATAAAGCAAAGCATCTGTTTGTTTTAAAGATGTATTTAGATTTGCAACTTAAATTGCTTTAGTGGATGACTGATTTCTATAAAATTCAAGGAATAGTGGCATAGATTTATTCACCAGTCTTCTAAAATAGCTATTCAAGTATGTTTATTTAAAAAGTTGGCCGGGCTTGGTGGCTCAGCCTGTAATCCCAGTGCTTTGGGAGGCCGAGATGAGTGGATTGCCTGAGCCCTCGGGTTGAAGATCCCCCCTGCTTTCCCCCGGGAAACTTGGCGACACCTCATTTCTACAGTAAAGCAAAAATGAGCTAGGCGTGGTAGCACGTGCCTATAGTTAGTTCCAGCTACTTGGAAGGCTGAGGCGGAAAGATCACCGGAGCCCAGCAGGTAGAGGCTGCGATGGCCGGGAGCATGCCACTGTACTCCATTCTGGGCAACAGAGTGAGACTTCAGCTGAAAAAAAAAAAGGATAAGCTGTTAACTTATATGGAATGTTCATGATTTGAATTCAACAGGCATTTGGAAGTCTGTTAAAGTTCCTAGTTATGATTTGAATAAGATCAAGAAGAAAGAAAATGCATCTCTTTTCAAGTCTTGACAAAATTTGTTTCCTAATCTTCATTTTTCCTAATCAGCTGCTAAAGGCTTTCAATTTCATCTCCTTGATTAGATGCTGTAGTGTCTGATTACTGGATTTAATATATTTTTAATGAAACATTAATAACATTGTTATTTTTTCTATGTTTTACCTTAAAGTACCACATTTCATTCATTTTTTTTCTCTGTTTCTATGCACACATTGTTAGTTTCCTTACTTATTTCCAATTTCTCCTCCAACCTCCAGACCCCTGATTTCTGCTGAATCACTCTGGTTGCCCAAAGCAATCTTATATTCAGCATTCACTTGCCATTTACTTAAGCTTATGTCAAATCCAGTTTGGGCCATAAAACCTTCCATTAATTTCTAGAAAGAATAATAATGACCTACTTTTTTAAAAGCAATTCATAACCTTTTTAAATGCTTAATATCTGCTAAATTTAAAGATGGTGAAAAGAAGAATTATGCTATTTCTTCCTGCTACCAAGATTTTTTATTCATAATAATAATAGCTCACATTTTTTTACAATAGTAGTGGATTCTATAAAGTCTTGTAAAGTAGACAGGAGTGGTATCATTTCCTTTTTCATGAGAAGAAAATGCAGGTCTTAAGGAGGACAAAAGCCATTTACTTACTAATATTAAATCTTTTCACCAGAGCATATTAATAATCCAAGTAACTTTATAAGTGATGATTTTCTTTGAATCATTGAAATTATTATTATTTAATATTTCCTGAGACTAGGCTGTATGCATGATACAAGAGTGCTTTCTAGGATACACTATTAAAGGTTTTTTATTGTTACACATAATTTATTTTTAAAAATTTCACCTAAATATTGTTAAACATTTATGTACTTATGGCATTTACTTTCCAATTATAAAATTACATCCTGCTAAATTTGAGTCTTATTGTGAATATTATATTACATGGCTTTGTAGTCTCCAGTTAAAACTTAAATGTCTTCTACTTTTTCTGCCTTTCAGAATTGAACTCTGCCTTACATTTGTACAGCAAATACCATTTTGTAAAAAATGTAAACAAAGGATAGGTAACTGTTCAGTAAAATCTACATGGACTGTAACGTAATATAGATATATTTTAGTCATGGCTTACAAAGTTCAAGACTCATTTGTAGATTGTTTTTCCTCCTACTGTCAAATTTGATTCTCACAGCAATGCTGCTTTGTGGATAAACAAATATTATCAAAGTTTTAAACATGAAGTGATTGAGGTTCTGAAAGGTTAGGTAACTTGCCTGAGGTTGCAGAGCAGGCATGAAAATATAACAAATGAAAACCAAATTTCTCACCCATAGATAGAGTGCTCTTTCTGTCATAGAGCTACCTTTGAATTGCTGGAAGGGATTTCCATGTTAATTAATTCCAATTCTGCATGTCTAACTTTTTAAGTGAGTAATGTAGACCCAAATGAGATGTGTCTTGCCCTTTCTTTCTCCCTGCATCTCCATATGTTAAAGTAAATAATTTGAAAGCCTGTTTTTATTCTGCATATTATTTCTTAATGTGTATCATATTTTTGTGAATTTTTGTATTTCACATATATTTTCTCTATCTCAATTTCCCTTTATCACCATTGCCTTCCTCCTCCTTTCTCCTCTCCCTCCCCCTTTTCCTTCCTTCCTCCTCCTCTTCTTCCTCTTCCTCCTCCTTCTCTTCTTATTCTTCCTTTATACATCATAATCTTTGATTACTACCTGAGTCATAAATTGTATCTGTTTATTGTCTTAACTCTATTAAGCTGAATTATCTATTTATGTATTTTTATTGTTTTGAGTCAGAGTCTCACTCTGTCACCCAATCATGACTCACTACATATAGCCTCGACCTCCTGGGCTCAGGCAATCCTCTTGTCTCAGTCTCCTAATTAGCTAGGACTTTAGGCATGAGCCACTGCAATGAGCTAAAGTTTTTGACTTTTGTAGAGAGGAGGTCTTGCTATGTTTTCTAGGCTGATACTGAAATCCTGGGCTCAAGCAATCCTTTCACTTTGGTTTTCTAAAGTGCTGGGATAACAGGCATGAGCCACTGCACCTTACTAGCCTGAATTGCTTATGAAACTAGTTTTGATTTAATTAAGAGAAAATATTAGTAATTCTAACATGGCAAGACCTCGTCTCTACAATAAATCCTATATATATATATATATATATATATAT
>NW_007247032.1:40655-45116 GCF_000164805.1 Carlito syrichta | reverse complement strand
AGCCGGGTATGGTGGTGCTTGCCTGTAGTTCCAGCTACTTGGAAGGCTGAGGCAGAAGGATCACCTGAGCCTAGCAGGTCGAGGCTGCGGTGGCCAGAGCATGCCACTGCACTACAGCCTGGATGACAGAGTGAGATTCCAACTCAAAACAAACAAACAAACAAAACTCCCCCCAAAAGAAAAATGACAACTGTGACATTTCGCTTTAATAAATAAAAGCTTTGATCAAACCATAGCAGGCATTTAAAAAGTACATAATATATAGGTTAAAATTGACTAATTTTCACAAAATAAAAATACCATGTAATGAGCATGCAGAAGAAATTTAACATTAGAATTGATAGGATTTGAAATAGATCAGATTGAACCTGTTACTCAGTGTGGGGAGAATAGATCACTTTTAATATATCGAATTTGAAATCCATAAAGATCTTATGCCATTCCAGTTACTTATGTATTCACTAATATCTCTGGACAATTTCTCCCAGATTTCTGCATACAGATGTTGCACATCTTTTATTAAAGTTGTGTTTTGAAATTTGATGTTATTGTGAAGGTTTTTTTTCTTTTTTGATTTTTTAAAAATTACTTCTTTGTGATATCTAGAATTACACTTGATTTTTCTTGAGCTTGTACCTGTAATCTTGCTAAATTGACTAATTAAGTCTAATATACTAGCTATAGATTTCTTTTATAGACTATAAAGACCTAATCTTGCCATCTATAAATAATGGCAATTGCAGGCTTTTCTTTTCAATCCTGTATATTTTTGTTATTTTTCTTGCATTATTGCTCTGGCTAGGGACTTCATAAAATGTTGAGTAAAACTGATGATAGTAGATACCTTTTTCTTGTTTCTGATCTCAAGGGGACTTGTTTTTATTATTTCACCACTAGTATAATATTTGCTTCAGTTTTCTGAGTTTCTCCAATAGTAATAATAATAAATATTTTTTAGATACAGGGTGTTACACTGTTGTCTAGGCTGGAGTGCAGTGGTGAAATCTTGGCTCAGTACAACTTCACCCTCCTGGGCTCAAGAAATTCTCCCACCTCAGCCTCCCGTGTAACTGGGACTACAAGCACATGTCACCATGCCTTGTTAATAAAAAAATTAAGTTTCTTATAGAGACAAGGTCTCACTATGTTGTACAGACTTGTCTAGAACTCCTGGCCTCAAGGTGATACTCCTACCTCAGTCTTCCAAATGCTGGGAATGCAGGAGTGTGCCACTGGACCCTCTTGAGTGTTTTAAATATCATAAATGTGTAGTAGTTTTTTTCAATGGCATTTCTTCATGTTTTGAAGTAATCATATGATATCATTATTCTGTTTACTGTGTTTCATTTCTAAATAACATAAAACATTAGTTTACTCTTGGATTAAACATAGTTTTTTAAAGTGTATTACAGTAAATGTATCTTGAATTCAGTTTAAGTATACTCTTCTTTTTTGCAAATAAGGATGAAAGACAAACTTAATGTTTCCTTTTTTAAACAATTTTTGTCAGTTTGTGTAATGTTCATATGGTCTCCCAAAGTGTTGGGATTATAGGCATAAGCCACTATGCCGGGCCTCATTAAAAATTTTTAAGGAATGTCTTTACTGTTTCTATTTTCTGAAGAAATTTTTGCAAGACTGTTGTTATTTGTTTCTCAATTTTATGGAACAGTTCACAACTTTGGGTGGTAGAGTATGGAATTTGTTTATAGGAATAGTTCTCATTATAGATACAATTTACTTAATAAATACATGACTATTCAGATTTCCTGAGTGTCTTTGTTTTGTTAAACTGTGTTTTCTTTTAAATTTTGTCCTTCCATCTCATTTCAAATGTATTGGATACAACTCTTGTAATTTTATGTCTATGTTTCTAGTATGTATTATGATGACCCTTTATATTTTCTGTTTTCTATATCAGTCTGGCTCAGTTTTTTATCAATTTTATTAGTAATTTCCAAACAGAAAATTTTTGGTTTTGTTGATACTCTCTTTGTATTTTAAAATAAATAATTACATTTTTATTTTAAGTATATCATTTGTTTTCTGCCATTTACTTCGTTTTACATTACCATGTTTGTCCACACTCTTATGATGAATAATCAGAGCCTAAGTTTTCCAGAATTTTCTTTTTTGTATTTAACGTGGAGAATATTCTTTAGATGCATGTTGAGGTTTACTCCACACATTTGAAAACAGATTTGTCAAAGTACAATTAACACACAGTTAACTGTGCAAGGTTAAAATTTGTAATGTGATAAAATTTGTCATATGCATGTGTTCATGAAATTATCAATACAGTTAAGACAATGAATATAACTGTTACCTGCCAAAATTTCATTATGAAGTTGTGTACTTATAAATCTCCTTACCGTCTCTTTTTAAATTTAGTATTATTATTAACATAGTTTGTTTTAAAGTTGACCATCTTGCTATTTGTTTTCTATTTCTCCCATCTCTTTTTGCTTCTCTGTTCCTCCATCTGTACCTTATTTTGTGTTTATTGTTTTTTTTCTTATTATTCAATTTAAATTCATCTTTTGACTTTTTATGTGTGGCACTTTAAAAACATACACACATATTCCTTAACAAATTCTCCTTCAATAGATGGGATTTATGGTCCCTACCTGGATATTAGACCAAGTTTAATGACCTTTTTGTAAGCAAAACAAAAACATACACACACATTCCTTAACAAATTCTCCTTCAATAGATGGGATTTATGGTCCCTACCTGGATATTAGACCAAGTTTAATGACCTTTTTGTAACCAAAACAATCGCAGTAGTCCTAATGCTATATGAATCTTTTGGCTGAAATTCCAGGTAACTGACATTACCAATGTCTACCAGCTGGTGGCGCCATCTTAGTCCTCCAGCCCAGTGCTCTTCTGGCATTCCCGATGATCTCAGTTTTCATCACTTGCCACTTCCTGTAGCCCATAGAACTTCCGGTATTGGTGGCGACGGTGATTACCAGTAGTGCCGCAACAAACGGTTTAGGTTTGTTTGTGTAAAAATGTCTTATTTCATTACCAATTTGGGAAGAACATTTTGCTAGATTTAGAATTCTGTTGAAACTTTCATTTTTTTCTTTCAGCATTGAAAATATTCTGCTCCATTATTTCCAATTCTCCACAGATTCCATCGAGAAAACAGCCATCTTTCTGGAGAGGTAATATGTCTCCACTTCTAAGACAATTTCGATTTTGTATACTACACTACTATTCTTTATATTTTATAAAGATGCCTAATTTGTAGCTTACTAATGCAGTAATTTAAAATTTCAATAGCTATTTTCAATAGTTCAATCCAAAAATGTCCATCTGTGTAAAGGAAAAGGATCATTTATTCAATAGACAATAATAAAACAGCAAAGCAAAAGCCAAAAAACAGCAGATAGAAAAATAACAAATACCAAAAAAATGTTTTTTTATTTCTCATTAAAATGCAATCAAATATCTGCATAGGTTATATACATACACTTTAAAAGATTTGACACATTGACGAGCAAAAAAATCACAAACACTGTGAAAATTGATGTGATGTTACTGTTGAACAGGATGAAAAATTGTAACATAAAAAAACTCTTGCTTAAAAATAGTGAAGTGACATTTGTGTTACTTATAACAAAATATTTGCTACCTACTGTAATTGCATAATAGACAGTAACATTCTACTTTGAAAAACATGTTTTATTTATTGGTGAAATATTTTTTATTTATTTATTTATTTTTGAGTTGGAGTCTCACTCCGTCGCCCAGACTGGAGTGCAGTGGCCGCTCCCGGCCACTGCAGCCGCGACCAGCTGGGCTCCGGCGATCCTTCTGCCTCAGCCTTCCAAGTAGCCAGAATTACAGGCGATGCGCTACCACGCCCAGCTGATTTTTTTATTTATTGTAGAGGTGAGGCCTTGCCGCCCAGGCGGGTCTCGAACCCGCGGGCTCAGGCAATCCACTCACCTCAGCCTCCCAAAGGCGCAGGATTACAGGCTGAGCCACTGAGCCTGGCTGGTGAAATATTTTATATAAATAGAATGCATGTAAGAACTAATTCAGTAACAAGGAATATATACAATTTAAGTAAAAGTAACAGTAATTCATGCATATATATTTGTATCTATACATAATATATAATTTGATGTAAAGTTGGACATACATGAGAAATTGTATGATAACCAATAAATTCTTTTTAAACAATAATGTAGTGATACATTCTACTTAAAGCAAAAATATTTTATTTCTATAGTAGTTACAATATGCAATAACATATTAATGAAGTACATATTGGAATAAATTCTTTTTTTTAACTTCTAAATTTTTTATTTTAAAATTGTGGGGTAGGTACACAGTGGCTCAACCTGTAATCCCGTGCCTTGGAAGGCTGAGGTGAGTGGATTGCCTGAGCCCGTGGGCTCGAGACCCACCTGGGCAACTTGGTGAGACCTCATCTCTACAATAAAT
>NW_007247032.1:0-40280 GCF_000164805.1 Carlito syrichta | reverse complement strand
GGGTACAATTCAGGGTTAGGTATACAAATATTCATTATGCAGGTACCCTTGTGGATGAGGAATAAATTCTTAATAGGCCATATGTGTGTATGTGTGTGAAAGTAACAAGAATATATGCATACAATAGACTTCATATTTAATTTAATATTTCAAGTATTTATGAAAGAGTAGACTATTTAGCTAATAAAATAGTAAAACACATCAAACAGTTTTGGAAATAAATGAAAGTTGTCCAAATGAGAACAAGAAAAAGCTATTTATTCAGTGCTTGCTATAGCAAGGCAGCTGGCTACTCTTTCTTTATGTTTGGCAGAGTCTCAAAGGCAGTCAGGGAAGTTAGAAAACTTTATAGCGGAAAAAAGAGAAGACTTAAGCTATGCCCTGTTCTGAAGTTGTTGGCATGGAGAAGCTGGTGGTGGGCTTACTAGAAGCAAGATATCCTAAATGATTGGTAGGGAAGCATATTGGGTTCCTCTGGTTTTGTCTAAGTTAGAAGCAGGGGCAAAAATCAGGGATGTTGGCAATTATTGACCAGATCCTCACTGTTTGAGGCTTATTGCTGCGAAATTTGTAATTTGGCCTTACAGGCTGATTGCTACAGAGGTTGCGAATCAGAGATCTGTTTTATTATGGTCTGTTTATTGTTGGTTTTTATATTGTCTCTCAATGTATAATCAAAAAAGCATAAATATTTATTATATTAAATATGATAATTTTAGCATTTTAAATAAATACTAAGCTATGATTTTTAAATCTTGATACCAAATTTTTGAGGGAGGAAAAAATATTCTTAGGTTTTTGGAAATTAAATTTGCATTTTAAGCAAGTTTAAAATTTTTTCTGCCTTTTAAAGACAGTAATTTTTCGTCTAAGATTGTAGTTGACAAAGCTACTCACAAGTGCATAAAAATTTGGTTAAAAACAATTTTAAAGTAAATTATATCGTGCTTATACTATTCCTATTCTGTAGCTTTGTAACCAATCAGGTAGTTCTTTTATACTTGCAAAAGATATGTCCAAGTCATACTATTATTGGAAAAATAAAGTAAATTGAAATTCATTTCTCATGCATGCTTATGTGTATAATTATATCACTTGTGTAAATAAATATTTATATATATATATCTGTTCAATGTACACTTCACTGCCAATCATGGTTACCTCTGTGAAGGGATATGATATGCTTTTTTGGAAATTTTACTCTAAGCACATGCCAAATTTATAATTAGTAAAAGAAAATCAAAGAAATGGTCACATGAAGATTTTTGTTAAAGTAGTAGAGAACAGATGAGAAGTTATGCTTAAAGACAGAACTATTAATAAGATAGAAAGGAGAGATTCAATAAGAAAAATGTAAATAACTTTTGTGGAAAGAAAATTTAATTTAATTGTGATTCACTTAAAAGAAGCTGATTTTTAATTAGTTAATGAGATCAATAAACTGGTGATCAGGCTGGCTGGAACCCTTGAACTCGGGCAATCCTCTTGCCTCTGCCTCCTAAAGAGCTGGGAATACAGGCGTGAGCCACAGTGCCTGGCAGTTTGTTTTCAAATAGGCTGTAAACTTACACATGCAATTTGTGAATAAAGGTGCATTAATTTCTTCCTTTCCGATCTTTATGCTCTTCTCTCTCTCTTTTTTTCTTGCATTTTTGCTCCAGAAAATGTTGAATTGCTTTGATGATAGTAGGCATTCTTATCTCTTTTCTTATCTCAGGAGTAGGTTTTTAATGTTTTTCCAGTATGTATATTACTTGCTGAAGTTTTCTGAGTTTTAAAAAAATCACAAATGTCAAAATGTTTCTCTTTATCTATTGTTATAGTAACACGATTTTACTCTTCTGTTTGCCAAAGTGGTTTGATTTTAAAATGATAAGACAGCAAAAATCATTTCCTGGAAAAACACATTTGATTCATAGCATATTATAGTTGAAGTATCTTTGGTCTGTAAGATATAAGTTTTACATTTTGTTTATATATTGTTTATTTCCATTTTGTCATAAGGCATAAAAACCTTTGATAGTCTTTAAGTATAATATTTTTATCAATTTAGTATAAATTTTATAGGGGCTTAATAAAACATTTTGGGAGTGTTTTAACTGTGATTTTTCGATGCTAGGAGTTGTGCAAGATTGGAGGTATCTTTTTCAGGTAAACAAAAAGAAGATCAGGAATCCAGGCACCAGGACGTGGAATTCGTTTGTAGGAAGGTTCTTTATACAGATGCGTTCTAATAAATAAAGAATTGCTGAAACTTCCCAGTTTATCTGTTTAAGTGGTTTCTTGGTGTTTTTTTGTTTTGTTTTGTTTTTTTAGTAATTTCATAATTTCCTGTGCTTTGAAATTTATTGGCATACATTTGATTATAATATAATATGTCTGCAGGATCCATAGTGATAATCCCCTTTATATTCCTGTTGCTGGTAGTGGTGATGTTGTTTTTTGATCAGTTTTGACATGGCTTATCAATTTTTCACCCATTTAAAAAAAAAGTTTTAGATTGACCATTTTATTTTTTTTTCAGTTTGAGTAATTGATCAAAATTTTATTTTTTTATTTGAAGTTTTGGTTTAGATTCCTGCTTTATTTTTCAGTTTTGTGAAGTGTACTATCCAATCTTAAGTTTTCAGGATTTCCTTTTTTGTATTAATGGAATGAATTTTCCTTTATGCCCTTTTTTTCTTTTGAGTTGGAATCTCACTCTGTCGCCCAGGCTGGAGTGCAGTGGCATGCCCAGCCTGGCTGGGCTCAAGTAATCCTTCTGCCTTAGCCTTCCAAGTAGCTGCAACTATGTGCATGTGACACCACTCCCAGTTAATTTTTTGATTTATTGGATTTATTGTAGAGATGAGGTCTCACCAAGTCCCCAGTCTGATCTTAAACCCCTGGGTTCAGGCAATCCTCTCGTATACACCTCCCAAAGTGCTGGGACTACAAGTGTGAGCCATTGTGCCCTGCTCATAAAATGTTTAATAACTTCAATGAGGTATAATTTACTTAAAATAAACTGAACAACTTTTAACAATGTAAATTTTGAGACATGTATATATTTATGTAACCATACCACAATCAAGATAATGTAAATGTTCATCCTATTTCACCAAGTTTTTTGTTCAACATTGTATTTCTCCTTTCTCTTTTTGCCAACACCCACCATTTATATGCTGTTAACATTATTGCACAAGACTTGTATGAATATATACTTTGGGGTTTTTGTTTATTTTCAAAGAACATCCAGGAAATGAATGACAGGCTCACTTGACAGGTATATATTTATTTAATTTATTCTATGATGTGTCATTGTGTCTTGGAATGTGACTCTACTATTTTACATCCTACCAGCAGAATGAGTTGCAGGTGCTCTACATCCTTGCTAGCCCTTGTTTTGGCTAGTACTTTTCATTGTAGCCTTCTAATTGGTGTGCAATTGTAAATCACTGTCACTCTATATTTCATGACTGTAAACAAGTCATAGCTCTTTCTGTTCCAGGTATCCCCAGTAAATGGAGGAAATAGATCGCATGCCTGAAGCTATCCTTTTCCCGTTATATTTTCATTATATTTTGCTTGTATTGTTATTATTTATTGCATGCCAGATATTCTGTATGAAATACTATCGGGATAATTGAAGGTTCTGGATGATTTTATTTTCGTCCTGGGAGCATTTTTTCTTTTTGCTTAAGAAAGGTGGGATGAGGTAGTTCATTTCATCTCAATCAGTGTTTGAGTCCATTTGAAGCCGGATGTCATGCTTTGTGATGATTTTTATATTTCTAATTCATGTCAACACTAAGGATGCCATGTCAACCTTGGGGTTGTTTTTCAGATTCTCTCTGCCATGGTGGGCCCTGAACCCAATCTGTGTCTTGCGACGGCAAGGCAGCTAGAAGCCTTAGTCAGCTGCTTAACTTCTAAGCTCAAACTTTCTATTTAATATCTTGGCTTCTCAGTCACCTCCTTTTAACCAATAAAAGCCTTGAGGGAAAAGGAATACTACATTTAGATATTATCACCTGGGCTTCTCTTCTAACAGATCCAGTCTCAAATTCTTGCTTCCTTAGATTTGTGGTGCTTTCAAGCAATATGTTTAACATCTTTCATTCAACTCTCCTAGTTTTTCTCAGCAAGGCGGTTGGACAGAAATGGCTGGTTCGCCATTTAATGAAAGCTAACAGTTCCACACATACTATTTTTTTTGAGATATGTTTTTGTTTTTAGCTGATTCTCTTTCTATAGCCAATTAATTTAATATTTTTATTAATAAGAAAAATTTATGGCAATAATTTTCCCAAGCAGGGGAGCATTTCTGTCATCATTTGTTTAATGTACTACAACTAAACTTTTTTCATTGATAACCTAAGGGTTTCCCTAGTTGCTTTCATGTGCTGGGTTTAGATTGCAGTGTGTGGAAGAAGTATATTACTGAGGTACAGCCTAATGAAAACAAGTAAATATGGAGTTTATTATTGATGTAGGTTTTTTTGGTCATTTGTCACACATCAGTAGTAACCAGAATATTTCCTGTATCACTTTGCATTATGTCCTGTCACTGCTGAAGGGGCTAGCATGTGAATCCTTTACCTATCTTGGTTTATTTTTAATTGGGATCTTATCACTTTGTGTAAATGTAACTTCACAACAGTATAATTACACTTATCCTCCCTTTGTTCTCTTTTTGTTCTTTTTTTTTTCTTTTTTGAGGTGGAGTCTCACTCCGTTGCCCGGGCTGGAGTGCAGTGGCATGCTCACGGCCACCCCAGCATCCTCCTGCTAGGCTCTGGTGATCCTTCTGTCTCAGCCTTCCAAGTAGCTGGAACTACAGGCATGTGCTACCATACCTGGCTAATTTTTTAAAAATTTTTATTGTAGAGAGGAGGTCTTGCCAAGTTGCCCAGGCTGTACTTGAACCGTGGGCTTAGGTAATCCACTCACCTGGCCCTCCCAAAGTGCTGGAATTACAGGCTTGAGCCACCGTGCCCGGCCTTTGTCATATATTTCATTTAAATGTTTTATTAAAAACTTAAGTATATTGCGTACTTTTGTTATAATTTTGGTAATGGAGATAAAACACATGAAATTAAAAGCAGTAATCTTAACTTTCTAGTTTGATGAAGTTTGACATCTGCAGTTCTATTTACCATTTTGTTTCAAGTGTCATTTGTCTTTTAATGAAATAAGAACATACAGTCTTTAATATTTCTCCAAATATTTTTCCTCTTAAGTTCTTTTTACTTCTTCATATAGTTCCCAGTTTTTATTAGGTGTCAATTCCTAACTGTTGCATTATGTGTATTACAGGTTGGTCAGCAACAAATTGTCATAGGTTTGTTTCTGTGGCTGTGTATTATTTCAATCTCAGTTTCAGTTAGTAGTTTAGTTGAATGTAGAATTCTGGCTTGAATATTTTTTCTTTTAGCTTGGGAAGATGCTGGTGCATTTCTCTCTGCTTCTCCACGGGTTCTGTTAAGAAAGCAGCCATCAGTTAAATTAATCTGCTTGGTTGTGTATGTAATGTATTTTTATTGCTTGGAAGTTTGTAGTTGGTATACATTTGTTCACTGATCTTTTTTTTTTTTTTTTTTTTTAAAGAGTTTTGCTCTGTCATTCAGGCTGAAGTGCAATGGCATTATCATAACTCATGGTAACCGCAGACTCCTCAGACCAAAAGATTCTCCCACTCTGCCTCCCAAGTAGCTAGGACCACAGGCCATGCCACCATGCCTAGCTAATTTGTCTCATTCTGTGTTTTAGAGATAGCATCTTACTATATTGCCAGGGTTGGTCTTGAACTCCTGTCCTCAAGTGGTTCTCCTGCCTTGGCTTCTCAAAGTTTTAGAATTACAGGCATGAGACACCATGTTGGCCACTGATATTCTTTGTACTTTGTATTGATACCAAATATATAGTTTACTAATATCATTTAAAACTTCAGTAGCTATTTTGTCAGTCCAAGTTTTTCCATTTAAATAAAAATGTAACTTATTAGATTGACAAGAGCAATGAAACAAAACAAGATTTTAAAAATAGTTCACCTGAAGAATAAAAAAAACAAAATATCAATATTTTTTCTTATATTATCTATAGCAACATATTTTTATATACTATACTTAAATAATATCCACTATATTCCCTGGGAAAACATACTTTATATATAGAACATAAGTAAAAGTAACTAGAGTTTATACATATATAGGATTAACATGTAATTGTTTTGGTAGCCAAGTAATTATAAAATGGTAGTCTCCTTGACAAATATAATTAGTAAAATACACCAAGGAAATACACAAAAATAAGCATGATATGAGAAAGCGATTGGCAGTAATGGGAAATTGTTGATGGGGGGATGGAATTGGCAGTTGAGGGAAACTGCGAGGGCAGGGAGGGGCATATCTCATTAACAGGGGTACCTGCATGATCAATGATTGTATACCTAACCTTGAATTGTATCCCACGTCTTTACATTAAAAATTAAAAATTAAAAAAACATCAACAAAAATCCCAATAAACATGAATTGGCAGTTTGTTATTAAATATGGTAACTACTTAATGGAAATCAAATAAATAACAAGATATCCTTTTTATAGTGATACAAGATGATGAAAGAAGTATAAAGTGGTTCCAAGTATTTGAAATTAATTTGGTATTTTTATCAAAGTTTTACATTTGTTTACTCTTTGATACAGTAATTGCCTTTCTATGGCAGTATCTGACAGAGCTTGTTAAACGTGCATAAATATATTGCCACAAAAAGGCAAAACAAATATTTTTAAAATAACATATACTATGCTAATGTGATGAATACTATGTAATTTTTACACTGAGTCAGGTAAATTTTATATACTTGCAGAAGATGTCACAAAGACATATTGCAAATAAAAAAAGAAAGCAAATTGCACTTTATTTCACTTATGTGCACAAGTTTATAAATGTATTATGTATGTAAATATTTTGTGTGTATCTGTTCATTATGGTTACTTCTGTGAAGGGATATGCACTTGCATAGCTTTTACAATTTCACACTGAGCACATGACACATTGATAATTAGTAAAAGAAGAATCAAAGAAAGAGTGACGTGAAGGCATATCACTAATGATTCTTTTGAAAAAGGAATTCTTTGCTTTTTTGTTGTTGTTTTTCATTAGTAAGGTAGTACAAAACAGATAAGAACTTATATTTGAAGCCAGGAACAGAAAAAGAGAAAGAAAAGAAATAAAATATATAAAGAACATATGTAGAGAAAATAATAAAATTTAGTAATGAATTGTCAGTGAGATCATTAACCTAAGGGCCATAAGTAAAAGTGTCACAATGAATTCTGTTTTATTTGTTTTACTAGAATTAAGTATCAAATATATTGTGAAGTTTATCATAAATTTAGGGGCCTTTTTACTATGATAAAAAGATGACAACAGTGATTGGGTTATAATAACTCTTGAATTTTAGCTGAATTTTGTCTAGAAAAAAAAAACCTTTAAAATAAGACCTTGTATTATTAGCGTTTTTGTGTCATTCTTATGATGTGTATAAAAATATTTAGTGAGAATTACCATTTTTAGAAAAACATATGTTTGGGTTTAACACTATAGAATTCAGCTATCTTGCTTGCTAAATTCACTGAAAAATTTTATGTTACTTATAGATTGCTTTTCAACAGCCTGGAAGCATAGTTATTTGATCTGTGAACACAAGTGGTTTACTCTGATCTTTTCAATCTTTATGTATATTTTCTCTTGCATTATTGTTCTGGCTATGACCTACCTAAAAATGTTGAATATCACTGGTTATAGTAGTAGGCACTATTATCTCTTTTATGGTCTCAGGGGGAAGTTTTAAGTATTTCACCATTAATTATGATATTTACTAAAGTTGTCAGCTTTTTTAAAATCATAACTTGGTGGTAAAGTTTGTCACAAGATTTCTTTGTATCTATTATGATGGTGACATAATTATGTCCTCTGCTTTGTTAGTTTCATTCCAAATTCCAACAATAATTCATATTTGGATTCTACCCAATTTACAGGATTAGGTAGCTGAAGTATCTTTGGTTTCTGTTTGTCAAACATAAGCTTGTGTGGTTTCCTGATGAATATACGTCTGTGATTTTATTTTCTTAAATTGTTACCATTGTGGTATAAAGTTTATATGGGTCACCCAAAACATCTTAGAAAGCGTTTTTACTGTTTCCGTTATGTGGAAGAGCTTGTAAAAGATTGACATTATTTCATTCTCATTATATGGAAAGTTCATGACTTCAGGCATCAGGGTATAGAATACATTTGTAACTATTTTTAAATACAGAAGCATTTTTTATGAGATACAGGTCAATTGAGATGTCCTATTTTCTTGATTTGTTAAGCTGTGGTTTTTTGGGACCTTTTTCATTTTGTGTAATACCAAATTTATTAGCATACTTTTTTTTCCTTCTTCCTTTCCTCCCTTCCTTCCTCCCTCCCTCCCTTGCTTTCTCTTTTTTGAGCTAGAGTCTCACTCTCTTACCCAGGCTGGAGTATAGTGGCAGGATCATGGCACATTGCAGCATTGACTTTCTGGTCTCAGGTGATCCTTCCACCTCCGCTTCCTGAGTTGCTGGGACTACAGGCTTGCACCACCATGCCCACATTATTTTTTTGATTTTTGTAGAGATGGGGTCTTACTGTCTTGCCTAGGCTGATCTTGAACACCTGGGCTCAAGCAATCCTCTTGCCTCAGCCTCTCAATGTGCTGGGATTATAGGCATGAGCCACTGTGCTCAGCTTAAATTTTCATATACAATGTTTGTGTTTCCAGGATGCAGAGTGGGGACTTTTTTTTACATTAATGATACTGATTATTTTTATTTTTTTCTTTGATCAGCCTTCCCAGGAGTTCATCAATTTTTTAACCCTTTATGAAAATAAAGTTATTTAGATTTGCCTATTTCCTTTTTGTAATTAAAAATCTCTCACAGATCTTATATTATTTTATTTCTTTTTGCTTCTTTCCTAGAGTTTCCATCTGTCTGCTTACATTAAACATCTGCACTTTCCGTTAGAACCACTGGCATATTTGTTACGTCAAGAAAACGAGCAGATAGGAAAAGAGAGATGGAAGACAGGTGGCTCAACAGCAAAACAGGTTTAGTCCAAGGCGGAGAACCTGCAGAGGGGACTCCAGAAAACTGAAGCCCACTACTGCTTACAGGCTAGAGCAGTTATAGGGCCGGGGGGAGGGGGAAAATTGTGTGGTTGGTGTTGCTAAGGGATAACTAAGGCTTGTGGTTAAGTAAGGCTAGGTGTTAGGCTAGGTGTTAGACAGGATGCATTGCAGCCTAGCCTGGTTGATAATTTTCCATTCTGGGTCAGCTAGCAAAGTGGCAGGGGTGTCTAAGATGGCATTACACAAGCTAACACTCCTGCCTTTTGTTTAGATAGATAGATAGATAGATAGATAGATAGATAGATAGATAGATAGATAGATAGATGATTGATAGGAGAGAAGGACACATAGGTGTGGGGAGAGGGGTGTCATAGGTCATCTGGCTACTTCCTGTTGAGATGGGGTATTGAATTTGTGATTAAAGTTGTGAGTTGCCCTCCTTGGGGTTGAGATTGCATACCTGCTGGTGTTGAAGTGTATGAAATCTGGATTGGTGAAGCAGGAGGATTTGTTGACATGCTTTTCTGTGCTAGCTTGAATAAAGGTATTTAGTTGTTGGGAGACAAAATGGGAGATAGTTAATAAGGCAAGGCCTAATAGTGAGTAAGGGAAGGGTGAGGAGTAGAAGTTTGAGAAATGGGGTTATTCAGGGCATCCAGACAGAGAGGGATGATCCGGTTCACCATGAGTTGGTAACCTGTCGTTTGAGTTTTGTTGCCCGGTTTTGAAGTCTATGGGCTGCATCTTGAACTATGCCTGATTTATTAACAAAAAGCAACATTCTTTTTGGAGATATATATATAGGCACCCCCTTTTTTAGTTGTTAGGAGGTTAAATGCTTTCTTATTTTGGAACACTACCCCCTGCTAATGAATTTAATTATAAATGCTTAATCCCGCTAGTAAGATCAGGAGTTGAATTGCTTTTTTTTTTTTTTTTTTTTTTTATTTAATTGTAGAGGAAGAGATTGAACCTGATAGAGGGATTTGAATAGTCTGATTATCAGGTAGAATACTGATGTTTGGAAATTGGTGTATTAAAGTACAAATATCTGATCAATTGACAGTTAGACAGATAGGAGGAAGTACAGTATAGGAAGAAAATTCCCGGGGTGGAAAGACAAAACGTATAAGTAATGGAGGTTAACTACGTGCCTTCGTCTTTTTCATATTTTTAAATGGACTATGTATTTGGAAGTGTAGCTCTGGTAAGGACCTGAAAGCGTTTGTTAGTAGGAGAGACTGTGAACTTAGATTGGTTATATAAAGATAAGAAGAAGTTGGAGTTATTACTAACTATTGGTTGTGAAGTATGGAATTATGAGAGGTTTAGCAATGTGTAGGCCAGTGCGTTTGTAGGTTTTCTCCATGGCATTTCCTGTGCAACTATATCTGGTAGGCAGCATTGACAGAAAGACAGCACGGGAAACATTCTATGGCATTGGATAGAGGGACAGATAATTGTAGAAGGTATGTTTAGGCATTGAGGTGTTGGGATTGGTGGTTTTTTGAAGGTTAGAGATTGAGTGTATGTTGGCAAAAGTTAGGGGGAAGAGTTTTTTTAAAAGGGCTTGTGAGAGGAGTTAGGGAATGAGTGCTGGAGACAGAGGTGTTGGGGGCATTAGTAAAGTTTGAGAGATAATGGTTTTGAGATTGGAGGTTTAGGGGTTTTTGGTAGAAAATGGGCTAGGAAAAGCCGTAGTTTTTGAATGTATTGTTTAAAATAAAGGCATGTACCTGAATGGGTGAATGCCCCTTTGGAGGTTCCGGAATGGGTTATTAGGTGATTAAGGTCACTAAAAGGTTTTAAAAGAGGATTTACTTGAAATGTGAGATGGAAATTTGTGTCAGTTTGGGTTTAAGTGGTTTGGTTGATGAGGATGGCTACAAACTGCTGGATTTGGGTTGACCGACTAATTTAGCAGTTAGAGTTAAATGGCAGCAGTATGCTGTGTAAGAATTGGTGTGTGATATTGAAAGGAGTTTAACTGTTAGAGAACAATGTAAGTGGGAAAGAGATGTATAAGGAGACTAAGGTTAGAATAAGAGACTAATGTAAGAAAGGGTTGAGCTTTATGGTGTGGTAAGGAAGTTGTAAACTAAAATGCATGTTAAGAAGGAGTACCAAGTGATAAGGTTGGGGGAGAAACCATGGGTCTCCTTGTATCCAAAGATTAGCAATTGTTGAAAGTAGTCGGTTTACTGAAGTAAGGGGATTATTAAGGGGGTAAAAGACAAGGTTAGAGTGAAGGATACATAAGAAATTGTTGAAAGGGCAGCGTTTATTAGCTTAGAAATTTAGGAACATTTATGAGGTATTACAGGGTGGAGATTTTTTATAAAACTATCTGATCGGGCCAGGCACAGTGGCTCATGCCTGTAATCCCAGCACTTTGGGAGGCAAAGGCGAGAGGATTGCTTGAGCCCAGGAGTTTGAGGCAAGCCTGGGCAACTTGATGAGACCTTGTCTCTACAATAAATCAAAAAATTACCCGGGCGTGATGGCATACACCTGTGGTTCCAGCTACTTGGAAGGCTAAGGTGGAAGGATTCCTTGAGCCCAGCAGGTCGAGGCTGTGGTAACCATGAGTCTGTCACTGCACTACTGCCTGGGTGACAGAATGAGACTCCAACTCAACAAACAAAACCAAACTATTTGATAATATAGACTGAGATGAATATTATAGCAGTGACTATTGGTAGTATTATTAAAAGAACATCCATATGTATAGAGTTATTAAAGGCTCCTTTTGGCATGTGATTTAGGAGATATTAGAAGTTTGGGAACTTTTGTTACCTAAAGAGAGGTAGATCCTGTGGGAAATGAAGTATATTTAGGAGGTTTTGGTGTGGATGGAGGCATGTAAAGTGTAGAATTGGGCCCTTTTTTATTTTGAATGTGTATTTAATGTGTAAGGCCCATAACTGGCTGTTGTGAGTGTGCAAAAGAGACAGTTATGTGTTGGTAGGGTATTAGTTTTAGTGTTTTGGTTGTGAGTGTAGTGGCAGTGCCTGGAACTTGGAGGCATGACAGCCAGCTTTGGATGACAGAGTCGAGTTGTTTTGACAGATATGTTATGGCTTGTGGAGTATTGCCATAGGACTGACATAAAAGTCTAAGGACGATGTGTTCTGTGTGGATGTATAAAGTGAAAGATTTGGTAGGGTTTGGCAGTTTTAGGGCTGGGGCCTTTAGGAGGGCCTATTTAGCTTGTAAAAATGAGAATTAATTGGATATGAGTAGTTTAAATGTTTGTGCATAGGCCTTTGTGATGCTAAATAAAGAGACTTGGTTAACAGATTTAAATTAGGTATCCATAATTTAAAATATTTTGTGAGACTTGAGAAAGAATATCATTTTTAGTGGCAGGTATGGGCATGTCTTGAATGAGGTGTTTTGTGTGTGTGAGAATGGCTTGGGTTGTAGGAGTTATAGTGAGTCTTAGGTTACTTTTGTTTTAGCAATTTGGGTTTTAGTAGGAGAGACTTGAAATTTACAGTTTCCCAGAAAGTTGAGTAATTGAGAGGTATGTTGAATGTAAAGATTATATGAGGGACTGCATAGGAGAAGATTAACATTGTAGAAGGATATTGGTGGTTAAATTTAAATTAGATAGATTTTGAGAAAGGGCTTATTTAAAGATGTGGGGATTGTTCTTGAAGCCTTGTAGCAGGACCATCTAGATTAATTGGGTCGAGTTTTGTGAGTTAGGCTCTACCTAAGTGAAGGCGAAGAGATTTTGGCAGGCTGTGTTAAGGGGAATGGTGAAAAAGGCATCTTTTAAGTCGAGGATGGAGAAGTGGGTGGTGTTAGCTGGGACGTGAGAGAGCAGATTGTAGGAGTTTGGTGGATGAGAATGACAGCCTGACTGACAATATGCAGATCTTGGATAGGCCAGTATGAATTATTTGGTTTTTTAACAGCTAGTATGGGAGTGTTGTGAGGAACTTTGGTTGGCTTTAGGATATTTGCCTGGAGCAACTTAGAGATAATGGATTTGAGTCCCTATTAAGCTAAATGGACTTAAAGTGTATTGGGGTTGGTTAAGGTAGGATGAGGGGTTTTGTAGATTGACCACGACGGGGGTGTGGTGATGTGCCACATTGGGTGTGGAAATGTTTCAGACTATTGGATTTATAAGGGGAAGGAGGGAGGAAAGGGAGGATATAGAGGAGGAGGAGGGAGAGGCATCTGGGTGGCAAAGTAAAATAAAAGGGATGGAATTGTAAGGGGGTTTGTGAGGGGTGAACTATATGGAAGCTTGAAATTTTCTGAGAATATCCCTACTTAGTATAGGTGTGGGGCACTGCAGAATAACTAAAAAGGAATGAGTAAAGCTGTGTTGAATAGAAAGCAGAGTAGTGGCTTTGTCATTTTCGTAGTGGAAGATATTTTATCTACTTTGACAATGGAGATAGAGGTGTTAAAGAGGGGGTCCTGCGTATTTTGGTAAGACTAAGTAAGAAGCCCCCATGTTCAATAAGAAAGAGACAGGCTTGCCAGATATTGACAGCATTACCCAAGGTTTTCCAATGGTGCTGGTGGTGAGGGTGATGGAGGCTGCAGACCTTGGGTCCCGTCAGTCCTCAGTAGCCAAGCCAAGGAATTCAGCCAGTTCCGGCTGTGGATGAGGAAACCTGGGAGTGTTAGAAGTGACTGAACGGGAGGGAAGGTCTCACTTGTCACAATCTGACTTCCAGTGCCCTTTCTCCACAAATAGAATGTGGGTTGCGGGCAGCCTAGGATTTGGGCATGCCTTTGTCCATTGTCCTGGCTGGCCACAGTTGTAGCATTGTCCTGGTGGTGGATGGGAGTTTGTTGGGGGTTGGAAGGTTTTTTTGTTGAACCATCAGAACCCTGATGAAGGGTTGCGGCCAGTAGTTGGTAGCTGGTCTGATTTCCTTTTAGTTTTTGAACCTTCACTCCTCATCTCTATTATTAAAAACCTCAAAGGCAGTTTTAATAAGATCCTGGCTTGAAGTTTGGGAACCATCCTCTAATCTTTGAAGCTTTTTTTGCGTATGTCTGGGGCTGATTGAGAGATAAAATAAAGGTGTAAGTAAATCTTACCTTTATTAGAATTTGCAATAGAAACAGTATATTTTAGCATGGCCTCTGAGAGGCAGGAGAAGAAAAGGGCAGGGCTTTTGTCAAGACCTTGAGTAATTTCTTTGATTTTTAAAAAAATTAACTAGATTTAGAGCTGCCTTGTCTTTTCCAGCTAATAGGCAAGTTATTATGTGGCCCGTTTTCTATCTATTTGAGGAGTTATTTTGATAATCCCAGGAGGTCTCTGCCCAGATGTGTTCCCTCTCTTCTGGGGAAAGGGAGGAAGAAAGAATAGCATTCAGGTTATGCCAGGTAAGCTTATAGGAATGGGTGATGTGGAGGAATTCTTTATGGTAAATAGCAGGTTTAGAGGTAAAGGATCCTAAGTGTTTTTTCAGTTGAAAGGGGTTGTCTAGGGAGAAAGGAACATGAACTCCACCCTGGCCACCTCTCTGAGAGGAAGGATGAGAGCGGAATTTGGGGGATGACTGGGAACGGAGGATGTTACTTATGAAAGTGAGTGTAAGGGGAAGAGGGAAAGGAAGGAGGAGGTTGTGAATAAGGAGGATTTGAGAAGAATTATAGGTTTGACAGGGGGAGGTCTTGGATTAGAGATAGAGGAAAGCTTGAGCATAGGGGACCTCGGACCATTTTCCATTGAGTTGGAGTGAATTGTTGAGGATACAGAGAATTTGGAAGTCAAATTATTAAGGAAACAGAGAATTTGGAAGTTAAAGGTTTTGTTTTGGGGCTATCGACTATTATTGTTCAATTGATATTGAGGTTAATCCATATTACAGAAGAAAATGAGATGCTTTGGCCTTAGAATAAGACCTAAATTTTTGAGACATTTGAGAGACGCTTTGGTCTTAGAGTAAGAGCTAAATTTTTGAGGTTGTGAAGGAGACGTCTAAGAGGAGTGTCTTAAGAAGGTTTAGAAGAGGCTTGACTCATATTGGAGAAATTTTGAGGGGTGAGCAATTCTATCCTCCGGAGCTCCTGGAGCTCTGAGAGTGAGAAACTGCTTCCAAGGGCCTATGAGGTGGTTTGGTAACTGCTTTAAGGGCATCCCTCCAAAGAGAACCATGGTCACCACCTGGTGGTGACTGAAGGAGATCTCTCACCCAGCACTAGGGTTTTGGGCAGTGGTGGAGACTTGTCCACAAAATGCAAGACAGAGGAATACGGCATTGGGGAAAGGAAAAACCCTCCCACTGGTTAGTGACTGGTGTCAGATGAAGTGTCAGGCATTGGAAGTTGTCCTGCTGAAGTCACCTGAGTTGAGTAGATGGGGAGGAGAAAAGGGGTGAGAGAGGAGAGAGGATGGGAGAGAATGGATGGAGGAGAATGGGGCTAGGCACAGGGACAACTTAGGAGTTCGCCTGTGGTGGGACCTTAAACCTCGATCCTGGGTTTTGGCACCAAATGTTAGGTCAAGAAATGAGTGGATAGGAAAAGTGAGATGGGAGATGGGTGACTCAACAGCAACACAGGTTTATTCCAAGGCAGAGAACCTGTCGGGGGGACTCCATAAAACTGAAGCCCACTGCCACTTACAGGCTAGGGCAGTTGTAGGGGGGAAAATTTTTGTGGTTGACGTTGCTAGGGGATAACTAAGGCTTGTAGTTAAGTAAGTTGAGAGGAAGCCTTGTGGTTAGACTAGGTGTTAGAATGTGTTGCAGCCTAGCCTAGTTGATAATTTTCCATCCTGGGTTAGCTAGCAAAGTGGCGGGGGTGTCTGAGATGGCATTACCTGGACTAAGAGTATTAATCACAGTTAGTTTAAATTCTCAGTCTGAAAATCTGAAGCATCTGTCATACGTTAACCTTGTTATGCTGCTTTTGATGTCTGTTTCTTCAAACTGTATTTTTTATTTAAATGTTTGCTTTTTAGTATACCTTGTAATGTTTTTGAAATGAATTGTCTATTTCATTTTATTCATTTAATTTTTTTAATTGTAGAGTGTGGGGTACAGATGAGGATTTGCTACATTGTGTGAAGGCAAGGTTTGGGCTTCTAGTGAGTCTTCTCTTCCCCTGGTAGTGGACATGGTACCCATCGAGTGGTTGTGTATCCCTTATCCCCACTCCCTCACTCCCTCTTTTAGCCATACCCACTATCTGTTGTTCCTGCCATTGTGCCCACATGCCCAGTGTTTAATGCCATTTATGAGTGAGAACATGCAGTATTCAATTTTTTGTTTCTGTGATAGTTCTTTTAGAATGATAGTGTCCAGCTTCATCCCTGTTGCTGCAAAGGACATAATTTTGTTCCTTTTTTTGGCTGCATAGTATTTTATTGTGTATATATACCACATTTTAAAAATCCATTCCATTTTGGTGGTTATCTGAATTGGTTCCATGTTTTGCTGTTGTGAATAGTGCTACAGTAAACATACATATGCAAGTGTCTTTTTGGTAGAGTGATTTATATTTTTCTGGGTATATTCCTGGGAGTGGAATTGCTGGGTCTAATGGTAGTTCAGGTTTTAGTTCTTTGAGAAAACATCACACTGCTTTCCACAAAGGTTGAACTAGCTTACATTCCCCAACAGTGTAGAAGCATTCCCTTTTCTCCACAGCCTCACCAACACCTATTGTTTTTTGTCTTTTAATGATAGCCATCTTGACTGGTGAGGAATATTATTTCATTGTAGTTTTGATTTGCATTTCTCGAAGATAAATGAAATTGAGATTTTTTTCATATATTTGTTGAGTGCTTGAATGTCTTTCGTTGAGAAATGTCTGTTCTTGGCCTTTGGCCACTTTTTAATGTTGTTTGTTTCTTTCTTTCTTTTTTTCCTCTCAATTTGTTTGAGTTCCTTATAGATCCTGGATGTTAGGCCTTTGTTGGATGCATAGCTTGCAAATATTTTCTCCATTTTTTTTTTTTTTTGAGTTGGAGTCTCACTCGGTCACCCAGGCTGGAGTTCAATAGCATGCACACAGCCACTGCACCCTCAACCTGCTGGGCTCAGGCAATCCTTCCACATTAGCCTTCCAAGTAACTGGAACTACAGGCGCGCGCTACTAGACCCGGCTAATTTTTTTATTTATTGTGGAGATGAGGTCTCGCCAAGTTTTCCAGGCTGGTCTCGAACCCACAGACTCAGACAATCCACTTGCCTCAGCCTCCCAAAGTGCTGGGATTACAGGCTGAGTCACTGAGCCCAGCCATTGTCCCCATTTTATAGGTTGTCTCTTTACTTTCTTGATAGTTTCTTTTGTGGTGCCAAAACATTTTTTGCTTGGTAAGGTGTGACTTGTCAATTTTAGATTTTGCTAAATTTGCTTTTAAGGATTTGACCATGAATTCATTGCCTAGGCCGATGTTTAGGAGGGTGTTCTCTAAGTTTTTTCCTAAGACTTTTTTTTTTTAATTGATGTCTCACTGTTGCCCAGGCTGGAGTGCAGTGCCACGCTCACGGCCACTGCAGCCTCGACCTGCTGGGCTCAGGCGATCCAAGTAGCTAGAACCACACGTATGCGCCACCATGCTCAGCTCATTTTTCTTGGTTTATTGTAGAGATGAGGTCTCGCCAAGTTGCCCAGGCTGGTCTTGAACCCATGGGCTCAGGCAGTCCTCTTACCTTGGCTTCCCAAAGTGCTGGAATTATAGGTGTGAGCCACCATGCCCGGCCTTCTAAGACTCTTATAGATAGTTTGAGGTTTCAGGTTTAAGTCCTTGATACATTTTGAGTTAATTTTTGGTTAGGCAATGGTTATAGATAAGGGTCCAGATTCATTCTTCTGCATGTGGTTAGCCAGTTTTCCTAGCATATTTGTTAAATATGGTTTCTTTTCTCCAATTTTTAAAAAAATCCGTTTTATCGAAGATGAATTGGGTGAAGGTCTGTGGTTTTATTTCCAAATTTTCTGTCCTGTTCCATTGTCTGTGTGTCTGTTTTTGTACCACTGCCATGCTGTTTTGATTACTGTAGCCTTGTAGTGAAGTTTGAAGCCTGAGAGTGTAATGTCTCCAGCTTTTTTTTTTTTTTTTTTTTTTTAATCAAGAGTTGCTTTAGCTATTTAGCTCTTTTTTTTTTTTTTTGCTTCCAAATGAATTTCAGTGTTGTCTTTTCCAGTTCTGTGAAAAATGATGCTGGTATTTTGATAGGTATTGCATTGAATCTGTAGACTGCCTTGGGTGGAATGAACGTCTTGATGATATTGATTCTTCCAACCCATCAGTATGGGATGTTCTTCCATTTGTTGGTGTCATCTTTGTATTCTTTAAGCAGTGTTTTGTAGTTCTCATTGTAAAGATCTTTCAATGCCAAGGTTTGTTGGTTTGTTTCCTGGCTATTGTGAATGAGATTGTATTTTTAATTTGGTTCTCAGCCTTTGTTGTTGGTGTATAGAAATGCAACTGATTTTTGTGCATTGATTTTGTATCGGAATACTTTTCTGATGTCACTTATCAGTGCAAGACACTTTTTGACAGACTCTAGGGTTTTCTAGGTATAGAATCATATTATCTCTGAAGAGGGATAATTTAACTTCCTTTTTTTCATATTTGGATACCCCTGATTTCTATCTCCTGCCCGATTGCTCTGCCTAGGACTTCTAGTGCTATGTTGAAATAGTAGGGGTGAGAGTGGACTTCCTTGTCTTGTTCCATTTCTTAGGGGGAATGCTTCTGGCCTCTGCTCATTGAGTTAGCTGCAGGTTTGTTATAGACTGCTTTTTTTATTTTGAGAAATATTCTTTTAATGTCTAGGTATTTGAGGATTTTTATCAAAAAGGGATGTTGGATTTTATCGAATGCTTTTTTCTGCATCTGTGATTCTTGGTTTTACATCTGTTTACGTGGTGGATTACATTTACTGATTTGCATATGTTGAACCAGCCTTGTTTTCTGGGAGTGAAGCTGGTCACGATGAATGATCCTTGTAATGTGCTACTGGATGCAATTTGTTAGAATCTTGTTGAGAATTTTTGCTTCTATGTTCATCAGGAAAATTGGCTCAAAGTTTTCTTTCTTTGTTGGGTCTTTGCCATTTTTGATTATCAGGATGATATTGGGTTTATACAATGAGCTAGGGAAAATTCCTTCCTTCTCAATCACTTGGAATACTTTCAATAGGATTGTGTCAGTTCTTTCTTGTATGTCTTATAGAATTCAGCTGAAAAACCATCTGGCCCAGGGCTTTTTGGGGGGAGTTTTTTTTAAATCACTGAGTCAATTTCTTGGATTATTATTGATCTGTGTAGGGCTTCAATTTCTCATTATTTGGGAGAATTGTTTTATTTCTTGTTTATATGACACTTAGGATGAAACCTCTTGATGGAGTCATATGAATCCTTGGGATGTTTCTTTTCCACGGTGAGTGCTGAGTTCCAATTTGCATTGGAACAACGGGGATTGCTGATGGCCACTGGCTCCGGGCTTATCAGGAACTGGAGTTCCACAGTCACCATTTGGATCCTGCCCGTGCTTCTGTTCTAATTCTGGGCAGTTCCCCTCACCTGGCTGGTGCAGAGGGGATGCTGGGGTGAGAACCTGGGCTGTCTCTCCCCTGGCTGGGACCTCAGAGGCCTGCATGAGGTGTGTAAAAATAAAGCTGCCCCTTTCACTCACCTCCTCCTTCTCTAGGAATGCTCTCCCAATCTCCAAAAGGGTAGCCTTCTAGGGGTGTCTGGGACCTACAGCTGTCTGTCTTCCATGTCCCCAGTTGACCATTCAGTAACCCTCAGCTTGGGTCTTTAGGCCAATTCTCAAAGCCCTAGGCCCACTTCTCCAGTTGAGTTTCTTTGTTGAAAGTGGCATTCTCACAGTCTTCAGTTGGCCATCTTGGTTCTCCCCCTCGCCTTGTAATTTTTTGGTTAAAAACCAGTCATCATGTATTGTGTAAAAGATACTGAGGTAAATAGGTCATTAGTTTAAGGTTTTATATTTATCTGGCAAGGTGTTAGACTATGTTTACTCCGGTGTCATTGTAGGTATCATAGGCCAAAATTTTCTTTGGTGTCCTCATTTTTGTCTCTCCTGTTGTCTTTGAGTTTGCCCAAAGATGCCTTAAATGTATGAGATGCACAGTTCTTTGCATTGTAATACCCTTGGTACTAGCTCTAGCAATTGGTTTATGCTCCTGGGCTCTTGTTGCAGTAAACTATGATTCCCTGTATTTGCCTGTTGCTCTAGTATTTGAAACAATGTTTCACCCCATGATATCAGATCTGTGATGAATTAAGAAGAATTGTTGACTTTTAGTTTGCTCAGCTATTTTTTTTTTTTTTTGGTGAGGATGAGAGTGACAGCTAGAGTTCTTTATTATTTTATTTCTGTAAATTTTGGGTATTATTCCTTTCTATTCAATATTGAGATATATTATCAGACCATACATTTTCAGGATTTCTATTTTGTGTTTATTGATATGAATGTCCCTAAAGGACATATATTGTTTTATCTTATACTTTATATTATGACAAATTCATTAGAATATAATTGAATTTAAGTAAACTTTTCAACGTCAAACAATAGTAATTTTAATGTGTTTTATATATATGTGGAATATATATGCACATACATATGTACATATTTTTGTGCAAGCATTACCAAAAACAAGAAAATGTACATATCTATTTTTCCACTCAAGTTTTTTGTGTAATCTTACGGTTGACCTTCTTGCTTCTGCCCTCAACCCTCCCAGCCCCACGTTCCTATGATATGGACAAGTTTTTGTATGGATGTATATTTTAATTTTTCTTGTATCAACATAAATGAGTGGTATGGCTGGATCAACTGATAGGTGTTTCTTTCATTTATAAAATGGGTTGTGCATCTGTATTGACTGTTTGATGCCCTACTAGCAGTGTATGATAGTCAAGTTTGTTCTATATCTTTGCCAGCACTCATTATAGTCAATTATTTTAAATGGTAGCCCTTCTGATAGGTGTGTAGTGGTATCTCAGTGTCATTTTAAATTGCATGGATATAACCAAGTCATAGTTGTTTCTATACCAGGTAACCTCAGTAAATGCAGAAAGGAGGTTACAGGCCGGAAGCTAGTCCTTCTCACTCATATTTTGTACCTATGATTGTTTTTGATTGAAGGCACTGGAGGCTCAAGGTGATGTTGTTTTCTTCCCACTTGGAACATTTTCTTTTACTTATAAAAGGCAGTTAGGTGTGGCGTGGGTTAGATGAGGGATTAGGATGCAGGTCAGTTCATCAAAATCAGAGATTGAGTCTTTTTAAAGCTGCGTCTCATTATTTGCGAGAGTTGTCTTATTTCTGGTTTATATGACACTTAGAATGAAGCCTCTTAATGGGGTCAAATGAATACTTGAGGTGTTTCTTTTCCATGGTGGGTGCTGTGTTCCAATTTACATTCCCTAGGCTGAAAAAGCTGCTGAAAGCTCTGACCAGTTGCCTAGCTTCTCAGCAACAACCTTCTGGTTAGTATCGTGGGTTCTTGATCTCTTCCTCTAAGGTGGGATACTATGTGAGGCAGTCAAATTTGGTTCTCGTCACCAGGACTCCTCTTTTCCCTGAAATTCCGTCCATAATATGTGAGCTCCTTTGGGTTTGTGATATCTTCAACCAGATGTCTGTTATGTATTTCCATATTTCTCAGTTTTTTCAGCATATTTGGGCTGAAGTGTCTGGTATGCTATTATTTGAAGTTGCCTTTACTCTGTTTAAAATATATATATACATGTTTTAGTTTGCAGATGCTTTGCCTCATATCCAGTTAACTCAAACAGTCTCTTACAAAGTTAGACCATTTTGCTTTTTTTTTTTTTTTTTTAAGATTCAGGAGGCACCGGTACATATTCATTACATGGACATATTGTGTTGTAGCAGAGATTGGGTGTCAGGTGACCCATTCCCCAGAGAGTGAACATTGTGCCCAGAAGGTAGTTCCTGAACCCTGATCTCCTCTGCCTCCTCCCTCACTGGTGTCCCCAATTCCTATTGTTTCTATCTTTGTGACCATTTAACTCCCACATATGAGTGAGACCATAAGGTGTTTAGTTTTCTGTTTCTGATTCAGTTTACTTAGGATGATGATCTCTAGCTCCATCCATGTTGCTGCATTGGGCATGATTTTATTCTTTTTTATGGCTGCATAGTATTCCATGGTGTATTTATACACCACATTTTCATTATCCATTGATTGGTTGATGGGCATTTAGGTTGATTCCACATCTTTGCAATTGTGAATTGTGCTGCAATGAACATGTGGGTACAGGTGTCTTTTTTTTTAATAAAGACCTCTGTTCCTTAGGGTAGATACCTAGTAGCAGGATTGCTCGATCAAATGATAGATCTACTTTTAATTCTTTGAGTAATCTCCATACCACTTTCCATAGAGGTTGCACTAATTTGTACTTGCACCAACAGAGTGTAAGTATTCTCTTTTCTCTGCATCCATGCCAGCATCTATTGTTTTTTGAATTTTTATTAATGGCCATTGTGATGGTTTAAGGTGGAATTAAATTTTCTTTATTATAATAATTCTAAATTCACTGCAGGTATAAAAAATGATACAGAGACATCCCTTGCACACTTACAGTTCCAGCCAATTTTATCACCTTGCAATAGTATAGAACAATATCTCAACCAAGATATTAACACTGATTTCATCAAGATAAAATACCTTTCAGTAATGCAAAGATTCTCTGTATTGCACTTTATATGAAACCCACTTATAACCCCTCAAGCTCCTACCTCCCTCTCATTCCTAATTTCCGGCAGTCAGTATTCAGTTCTTCATTGTGTGTGTGTGTGTGTGTGTGTGTGTGTGTTGTGTGTGAATGACTCAAGAATGTATAATGGAATAATAACCAATGTCACCTTTGGTTTTTTTATTTTTATTTTTTACTCTGCATAATTTATTGGAGATTTACCCAAGTTGTTGCATTTACCAATAGTTTGTTCCTTTTTCTTGCTAAGAACTACTTCATGGTATGGATGTACCACATCTAGTTTAACCATTTACATATTTATGGGCTTCTAGTAGTTGCCAGGTTTTGACTAATACAGATAAGTCTGCTGCAAACATTTGTGTACAATTTTTTATAAGATCAAAAGGTTTCATTTCTCTTGTATGAATGCCCAAGAGTGCAATTACTGTATCATATGATTTTTTTTTTAAGAACCTGCCTGTTTCCCATTTTGATGAAGCATTTTACATTTCTATAAACAATGCATGAGTGATCCAGTCTGCCTATATGTTTGCCAACATTTGGTGATGTCTCTTTTTATTTTGATAATTCTGTTATATGTGTAATGATATTTCATTATGATTTTAATTTGTATTTATCTGATAACTGTGATGCTGAGCAACTTTTTTTTTTTTTTTTGAGTTAGAGTCTCACTCTATCACCCAGGCTGGAGTGCAGTGACACATTCACAGTCACCCCAGTGTCAACTTGCTAGGCTCTGGCAGTCCTTCTCAGCCTTCCATCTCAGCCTTCCAAGTAGCTGGAACTACAGGCACGCACTACCATGCCTGGCTAATTTTTTATTTATTGTAGAGACGAGGTCTCCCCAAGTTGCTCTCGGGCTGGTCTTGAACCCTCAGGCTCAGGCAGTCCACTTGCCTCGGTCTCCCAAAGTGCTGGGATTATTGGCAAAGCCACAACTTTTTGTTTTTGTTTTCTGTCTCTATGTCCTCTTTAGTGAGGCTTCTGCTTATGTCTTTTTCTCATTTTCAAATTGTTTTGTTTATTTCATGCTGTTGAGTTTTGAGAGTTTTTTTTTTTAATATTTTCTAGACCCTAGTCTTTTCTGGACATATGACTTAAAAATAATTTCTTCCAGTCTGTAGTTTATCTTTTCATTCTCTTAACACAATATGAAACTTCTTAAATAGCAAAAGTTTTTAATTTTTTTTTTTTTTTTTTGAGTTGGAGTCTCACTCGGTCGCCCAGACTAGAGTGCAGTGGCCGCTCCCGGCCACCGCAGCCTCCACCTGCTGGGCTCCAGCGATCCTTCCGCCTCAGCCTTCCGAGTAGCCGGAATTACAGGCATGCTCTACCACGCCCGGCTGATTTTGTTATTTATTGTAGAGATGAGGTCTTGCTGCCCAGGCGGGTCTTGAACCCGCGGACTCAGGCAATCCACTCACCTCAGCCTCCCAAAGGCGCGGGATTACAGGCTGAGCCACCGAGCCCGGCTAAGTTTTTAATTTTTATGGTGCCAAATTTCTCAGGCCTTCCCTTTATTAATTATGCTTTTAGTGTCAAGTCTAAGGATCCTTTGCTTTGTGCTGCATTTCAAGGATTTCTTTCTTTTTTTAAATTTTACATTTTAAATTCATTGAGTTAATTTCTGTATAAATTGTGAGGTTTAGATTAAGATTTATATTTTTGTCCATGGATATCCAATTGCTCTAGTATTATTTGTTGAAAAGATTTTCTTTCCTCCATTAGCTTACCTTTACAGCTTTATAAAAAATCAATTGGCCTTGCTGAAGGGCTATTTTGGGTTCTCCTACTGTTCCTTTGCTTTGTGTGTCTGTCTGTTCAATATGACCACACTTTCTTGATGATTGTAGCTTTATGAGACATTTTGAAATGGGACACTATTATTTTTCCATTTTATTTTTAACTTTCAAAATTGTTTTATTTGTTCTAGTTCCTTTGCCCTTCAACATATGTTAGAACCATCTTGTCTCTATCTAAAATGAAATCTTGTTATGATTTTGTTAGGAATTTATTAAGCCAATATATCAATTTAGGAGTGATTGAAACTTTACTTTTTTCAGTCTTTTCATCCAAGAGTACAGTATGTCTCTGCATTTGTTTAGATCTATTTTGATTTTTTAAAAAAAAATCAATGTCATGAAGTTTTCAGCATATAAGGCCTGTACATGTTTTCTCTGATTTACACCGAACTGTTTCATTTTTAACAAGTGTAAATTTTGTTGTTTGTTCATTGCTAGTATATGGAAATATAATTGATTTTTGTATCTTTATTTTATATCTGTATCATTGATAAATTCAATCATTACTTCTAGGAGTTTTTTTTGTAGCTTTCTTAGGATTTTCTTTGTAGATACCATGTCATCTGCAAATAGGGCCAACTTTATGTATGTTTTTTAATTCCTTTTTTTTTCCTTTACTACCCTAATTTACCTTCTAACATCTTGTTGAATAAAAAGTAGAGAGAATCGACATAGTTTCCTTGTTCCTGAACTTAGAGGAAAAGCATTCAGTTTTTCACAATCTTTATGTTAGCTATAGATTTGGTCTAGATGCGCTTTATAAAGTCTAAGTTTTCTTTTATTCCTAATTATGAGGATTTTATTAAAATTATGAACAGGTGTTGAATTTTGTTATTTTTTTGTTAATTGATACGATCATGAGTTTATTTTTTGTTTAACATGTTATTATGGTAGAGTACATTGATTGATTTTGAAATATGCAACTGACCTGATATCCCTGGAATTAATTACACTTGATCAGGGTATATATTATTTTTTTATATGGTTGAATTCTATTTGCTAATACTTTATTAAGGATTTTGTGTCTATATTTAAGGGAAAGTAGTATGTAGTTTTCTCATTTTTTGGTATTTTTTTGTCTGATTTTGTTATCAAAGTACTAATCATTTCATGAAATGAATTGGGAAGTTTTTTCTCCTCTTCTATTTGCTCGTTTTCCATTACTGCTTTCTATTTAAAAATTTTAAGTGTTGCATGAATATTTTTATGTATGTCAGTGTATATTTTTATTTTCTTTGATAGTTTCTCTTTGATATATGAGTTATTTAATGTATGTTGTTTTGTTTACAACTTTCCTTCCTTTAGGTCTATCAGTTTAACTTCATATAGTTTGCAGATAGGTTGTTTGGAGAAAATATATTTAGGATTACTATGTCGTTTTTGTTGGATCAAAATTGTTTTACCATTATATAATATCCATCTTCGTCTCTGAGAATTTTTTGCTTGGAATTCTTCTTTATTGATATTGATATAGCTATGTTTAATCTATTTTGATTATTATTGACATGAGATATATTTTCCCATCCTTGTATTTTCTATCTGCCTATACCATGATATTTAAAGTGTTTGCTGTAGCCAGGAAATAGTTGAGTCATGATTTTTGGTCCACTCTGTCAGTGTCTGTGTTTCAGTTGGCATTACCTTTTAACCATTTGCATTTCTGTTATTTTGTTATATTTGTTATTTGTTATATTAGGGCTATTTAATTTATTTTCTGTTTGTTCTCTATTTGTTTCTCTGTTTTCTTTTTTCTGCCTTCTTTAGGGCTGTGATAAAAGTCATTTTAGTCACCTTGAATTGCCATAACAAAGTACTATAGGCTGAGTTACTTACTCAGTAGAAATTTGTTTCTTACAGTCCTGGAGGCTGGGAAGCCAAGACCTAGAAGTCAGCATGGTTGGCTTCTTTTGAGGGTTTTCTTCCTGGCTAGCAGATGGCTGCCATCTAGCTGCCGGAGAGAAAGAGGAGGAAGGGCAAGAGAAAGCAAACAAATTATCTGATGTCTCTTCTTTTAAGGGTACCAGTCCCATTATGAGAACCCCACCCTCATTACTTCATCTAAACTAATTATTTTCCAAAGGCTCCATCTCCAAATAACATCACATTGGGGGATAGATTTCAAAATGTTACAAATCTGATAATTTAGAAGCACATCCCCAGTTCTTATCTTCTGGAAGGAGAGGATTCAAACGAGACAGAACAGCGAAGCAAAGAAAAGCTTTATTTAGACGAGAGAATACATGCCAAAAGAGGATGGAGTGGGCTGACCCTGCTGGGAACAACCCTGAAGGCTTTGTGCTGTTTTTTAATATTTGTTAACTTTTGTTTATTTTATTTTTATTTCCTCCCTGATCTTCCTCCTGATTTTGCATAGTCTCCACTCAGGGTTGGGGATGTTATATAGCAAGAGTTTCTGTGCCTGTATGGGGTCCAGTGATTAATATAAATCTTACTGAATGGTGGCATTGCCCATTACTGCCACCCTAGGAAGGTCATATAGTGGAAAAATTGTTTTTTAGGGTGCCTTCATGGCCCCATGGAATTCCCTCTTTGTTTTCTTCTTTCCCAGGATTTTATCAGCTATAAGTTGACAGTTGTGGCCCTGGAGGTACTTCATCACTTCCTGGGAGGGGTGGGGGGGTGGAAGTAAAGGTTTCTAATACACTACCCAGCTACAGATTCATTAACCCAGTGTTGAGGGGAGTGCTCTTTACTGTCCATTGAGGATAAAAGCCTCAACTGTCTATTGAGACATCTCTGACAACATTAGGGGCACTTTGTGGTGACTCCTTACAGCCTGAAAAGGGTAGTAATCTAGACTCTCAGTTGGCTTTTGGCTTGGATGAGCATAGTGTTTGACTATAGTTATTGTCTATTGTCTAAAAGTTTTCTGTGTTGTCAACCAAACAGATGCCTTTACTAGCACATTGTCCCTTTCCTAGCATATTGTTTGAAGAAAGCAAGCTTTTGTTACAACTTCTTTTGTTGGCACCTTTTGGCATTTCTGGGTTGCTAGGTTTCCCAGCTACAGAACTGTGCTGTATAAGGCACAATCTAATTAAGCCAAACCAAACTAGAAAAAAAGTAAAACAGGGAAAACACCATTGTGTTGTTCCCTTGGATCTTGTGGTCCTTAACCAGTCTCTCAGCTTTGTCTTTTACAGCCTTCTTGTGGTTCTTTTACATATAACATGAAGAGTTTTAGTTGTACTTAATAAAAAGGAATAGGAAATTGATGTCTACTCCATCTTCTCAGAAACAGACATCCAACATTTTTTAAAGACAATGATCTTCATCATCAGTGGATTTATTTTTTGCCGTACTTTTGTTTAATTCTTTCAATCTAATTATTTCATTCATTCCCATAAATGCCTGTTCAGTTTCTAACCATATGCCAGGTGCAGATCATGTGCTGCATTTATATTATTGAGAGAGAACCCAGTGGGAAATCAGATAATTACATATGCAGTACATAATAGCAAATACATTTTGTGGTAATTTGTTATGCAGTAATAGTAACTAGGATATTACTGTATATATTTGTGTTATGTTTAGTGGTTTCTCAAGTGATTGGTATTATAATACTTTACTTTTCAATTTCTAATTATAATTGCATAGTATTGCTTCTTGTAATATGTAGTCTTATACTGTTTTGGCAAAATATATTTTAAATACAAAATTATTTATAAAAACATCATACATATCATAATCAATTAGGTACCATGAAACATATGGAATATAAATGAAAACAAGAAGGGTCTATCTATCTATATCTATCTACTTACCTACCTATCATATGTGTATATATGTTTAATGCATGATAATTCTGTTAATTAATTATGAAATGATAGAGTACATAAAATGGAGTTATTAATATCCATAAATATATACAGAAATAAATGTAAATGGACAATTACCTGTTAAGTAGGCCTTGTACTTAGTGTAAATCAGGTTGTTGAATTAGTATAAAATTTTATTGGCGTTTAGCAAAGTTATAAGTTTACCTACAATTTTACCCAGGAATTCACCTTTTGGAACTTTGTCTGACACAGCTATTCACACATGTACATTAAAGTATGGACACAAAGTCAAAATAACTGTTTTTGATAAATTGTGCTGTTTTCATACTATGAAACTTTTAAAGCCAAGTAAGTTTATGCTAAATATTTACAAAATCTTTTCAAGTTATATTGCCAATAAAAAGAAAAAAATTGTAATTTACATATGGATATATGTAGGTACATATAAATATATGTACAATTAGATAAATATATTATCATGTAAATGCATACTTCACAGCTAATCACAATTACTTCTGAAAGGGTTATTTATCACCATATTAGAAACTTTTACACTATACATGTTTTATATACATATATAAAAAAGCATATACATAAAAAATATATTATGCTGACATATTCCTAATTTTAGAGATTTATACTTTGCTTTTATGTTGAAATAGTACAGAATTAGATAAGAAGTTAGGCAGGCATTAGAAGATTTAGAAAAGTGTTAAATAAAACAAATGGGATACATATCATATGCACAATGGAATATTATACAGCCGTAAAGAAGGACAAGCATAAGGACTTTGCAGCAACTTGGATGGATTTAGAGTTGATCATACTCAGTGATCTATCACAGAAACAAAGAACAAAGTACCATATGTTCTCACTCATTAGCGGACCTTGAACAATGGTAATACTGTAAGAAAGGGATTGACAGTAGTGGGAAACTGTCGGGGGAGTGGGATTGGCAGTTGAGGGAAATTACTAAGGGGGGGAGGGGCATACCTCGTCAACAAGGGTACCTGCATAATCAACATTTGTACCCAGAATTGTATCCCACATCCTTATAGTAAAAAATAAGAAAATAAAAAAAGGAAAAGTAATATGAAAAATAATAATCAAGTTATGAGACAAAAATAATTTAATTAAATTGTGAAGTTGATTTCCTAGTTGGTAAGATTACTAAACATGAGACCATTTGTAAAATAGTCACAAATAATCATCTTTTTATTGTTCTGTGAGAATTAAATGTCAAGTGTATAATATAGTTTCCTTATATTTTGAGGTCTGTATTGCCATGACAGCAGAAAAAAAAATAACAACAGTATTAAGGACCAAGGGCCTCTGCAGCTTTATCTGATCAGTATGTGGAAAAAACTGTAAAAATAAAACTGTGTAATGTAGGGTTTTTGTGCCATTTTTATGGTATGTATAAAAAGGTTAGTAACAATTGTTCATAGAAAAATATGTTAACATTTAACCTTATGGAATCTGGCAATCTTGCAAAATTTAGTGTTTAATTCCAACGTATGGTCTCATGGATAATGTTTCAATATTTCATCACTAGGTATATTTGTGGCACTTTTTGAGGGTTTTTAAAAAGTGATTGGATGATAAATTTGATCATTCCTTTTCTCTCTAATATGATAAGGACATGATTTTGCTGTTTTGCTGTAGTTATTTGATACCAAAATGCTTATCCTATCAGACTATATTCTTGGATAAACCAATAAAGATCATGGGATATTATAGTGGAAGTACTTTAGGTTCTGTTTGTCAAACATGAGTTGTGTTTGTGTGGGTTAGGGTTGAGATTGGGGAGAGCCAGAGATTTGGTGAGGGGTGTATATATATATATATATATATATATACACACACACACACACACACACACACACACACCATTGATTTTCCTTTCTTTCCTTTCTCATTTTGACATAAAGTTGACGGGAGTCTCACAAAGCATTTTGGGGGAGTGTCTTTACTGTTTCTATTATGTGGAAAGGCTTGTGTAGTTCTAGTGTTATTTCTTATGCCATTATATGGAAAAACTCATGACTTCAGGACCAGCTTATGGGATCCATTTGTATGTAGGAAGCTGTTTCAAAATTTATTTACAAGATATAGGACAGTTGATATTCCCTAATAATGAATTTCTTCTTTTACTTCTCCTCCTCCTTCCCTTCCCTTCCTCAGACTTGGCAGAGATTTATGTATCTCTTTTCCAAGCAGACAAAATATTAAAATTTATTTTTATATTTCTTTTAATATCACAGACCTTTGTTTTATTGTTTCATTTCTATTATTGTTTCTGTTATTGGTTTGACACTGGGTTACTAACCTTTTTCCATATATATGTATGTGTGTATATATTTTTGTATATATAAAATATATATTTGGATATAGTATAAAATACATTATATATATAAAGTATATATTTTAATATATATAAAATTTGTAGATATTTTTTAGTTAGAGTCTCACTCTGTTGCCCAGGCTGGAGTGTTGTGGGGTCATCATGGCTTACCGTAGCCTTGAACCTCCAGGGTCAGGCAATCCTTCTTTCTCAGCTGGGACTACAGGTGTGCCATCATGCTCAGCTGAATTTTTAATTTTTTGTGTAAACAAGGTCTCATAACCTCTAAATCCACAGTTCCTCAGTCTAGTCTTGAACTCTTGGACTCAAGCAATCCTCTCACTTTGGCTTCCCAAAGTCCTGGGATTACAAGCATGAGTCGTCCCCGCCCCCAATGCCTGTCCCTTGTTCCCAATTTTTTTTTTAGATTTAAAAATATAGTTTATTCAGAAAGTAAATTGGAGTTGGGAGGGGAGAGAGAGTAGATTCACCTCTCGAGGGAGGGGAGGGGGCTAGACCTAGGAAACACGTCGCCAACCACAGATCAAAGAGCCTTGGCCACACCAGAATCTAATAAGGCAATGACTGTGGCAATGGCCTAGCAGTGGCCCCTTTTCCCTAATATTTTGAGATGGATGTTCTGATCTCAAATTTCAGGATGTCCTGTGTTGCATTTATTGTTGTAAATATTCCTCTAGAGGCACATATGACTGTATCTCACACTTTTAACAGCTTCATTAAAATACAGTTGTCTTTAAGGAAACTTTACAACTTTATATTGAACAATGTGAGTTTTGACATATCTATTTGTAAAAGCATCACTAGAAGCAACATAATGTATATCTGCATCCCTTCACTCAAGTTTCTGTGTCCAACTTAGTTTTTCCCCTTCTTGTTTCTACCTTGACCTTCCTCTTTTCCCTTGATATGTACATTATTGCACAAGTCTTTGCATGGACATGTATTTTTATTTTTCTCAGGTGAACATTAAGAAGTGGTATGGCTGGTTCACATGATTTGTGTGCCTTTAAGTTATGTCAGAATAAATCAAAAGTTTTGCAAAGTGATTGTACCCTTTTGTATCCTACTAGCAGTCTCAGATGTTCTACATCCTTACCAGTACTTGTAATTATTTTTGTCATTATTTTTATTGTAGTTCTTTTAATAGTTGTGTGATGATCTCTCACTGTTTATCTAAATAAGTGTAATCAAGTCATAGTTCTTTCTTTTCCAGGCATGTTCAGTAAATGGAAAAAAATATATCACCATGGGGAGGGACAGTTTGGTGTGACTCAAGCTTGTGAGGAAGGTGAGGGTCCAAGTTGACCACTGGGGCCTCTGTTGGTGTGGATGAGGATAATGTTTTCCTGGCATAGCGCAGTTGTTGTTTGTGTAAAAGTTTTCTGTCATTTTTATCTGCGCTTTTCTAGTTTTTTGTCTAAAGAGAGACGACTTTTGTTGGAGGTGTTATATTCTGTACATCTTGATGTTTTCGGGTTGCTGGATTTTTCTATATTAGTTTTTGAATGCATGAGGTAAAAAGAATATTAAACAAAAGAAAATAATGGAAGCACCACAGTGTTGTTTCCTAGGCTTTAATGTTGCTAGCCAGTTTTCCTTATTCTTTCTGCTTTTTGAAGTCTTCTTATGTTCACATTATATATACTGTCCAGGGATTTTAGTTGCACATAGGGAGAGAAACAGGGAAAATATGTCATCTACTTGAAAGCAGATATCAGCTAGTTTTTTTTTAATTAAATCATTTTCCTTCTTTTAAAAAAGTGGTCTTTGTGACATGAGTTGCTTAATTGTTTTGAATGTATTATTTCATTCATCCTATCAGTATTTCTTCAGTTTCAAATATGTGCCAAGTATAGATGATGTGCTGTAATTTCATTGTTGAGTGAAAGCCTATTGGGAAAACTGACATTGTATAAGAATTATATTATAGAAAATAAGCTTAGTAGTAATTTGTTATACAGTCATGGTAATTAGGATATTTTCTATACATCTTTACATTTTAAATTTTTTTATTTTTTTTGAGTCAGGGTCTCAGTATGTCATCCAGGCTGGAGTGGAATGGCACAATCACTACTCACTAAGCCTCCCACACCTGGGTACAGACAATCCTCCTGGTCTCAGTCTCCTGTGGATGCCACCACACTTGGCTAATTTTTTTATTTTTTATTTTTATTTTTTTTGTAGAAACGATGTCTTGCTATGTTGAGTAGGCTGGGTTCAAACTTCTGAGTTCAAGCAATCCTCCTGTTTCAAGCTGCCAATGGGATTACAGGCATGAACCACTGCATCCGGCCTTCTATACATTTCTGTGTTATGTTTAGTGGCTGCTCAAGGGATTGCTATTTAAATTCTTTACTTTCATCATCTCCATGGAAATAGACAGTATCACTTCCTGTAGATGTAACCTCACTACAGTTCTACTTATTATCCTCTTTCCTTTGTGTTCTTGTTGTATAGTTTTGATCAATAATACCATTTAGTATTATTATTATTACTACTATTATTTAGAGTTGACATCTCACTCTGTGGCCCAGGCTGGAGTGTAGTGGCTTGCTCACAATCACTGCAGCCTCGATCTGCTGGGCTCAGGTGATCCCTCTGCTTCAGCCTTCCAAGTAGCTGAAACTACAGGCATGCGCCACCATGCCCAGCTAATGTTTTTGATTTATTGTAGAAACGAGGTCTCACCAAGTTGCCAGGCAGGTCTCAAACCTGTGGACTCAGGCAATCTTGTGTCTGTCTCCGAAAGTGCTGGGATTACAGGCGTGAACCAATGCCTGGCTATTATTTTTGATTTAAATAGTCAGATGTCCGTCAAATAAACAATAGAAAACATTAGTCTTTTATATTTATACACTTATTTCACCTATCTGGTGCTCTTCACATCTTCTTACAGTCCTATAGTGCTTAGTTTCCATCAGGTGTCATTTCTGTTTGACCTGAAGAACTTCCTTGTTATTTGTTGCATTGTGTCATCCAAAAATTCTACCTCCCAGTACCTCAGACTTTGACCTTATTTGGAAAAGGGGTCTTTACAGATGTGGTCAATTTAAGGTCATTAGCATGGATTGTAATCCAGTATGATTGGTGTCCTTATAAAAAGGGAAAATTTGGACACAGAGACATACCTAGAGAAAAGTCTGTGTGACAATACATATAGGAGGATGCCATGTGAAGATGGAGGATTGGGGTGATGCAACTATAAGTCAAAAAACTCCAAAGACTCAGCAAACCTAGAAGGAGGCAAGGGAGGCTCCCCCTACAGGTTTCAAAGAAAGCAGGCGCGTGCTGACTTCTTGATTCTAGACTTGTAGCCTTCAGAACCATGAGACAATAAATTTTTTGAGTCAACCAGTTTGTGGTACTTTGTTAAGGCAGCCCAAGGAAACAAAATACATTCCTTTATCATTACTTAAAATTTGGCCACTGAGAAATTGTCTCAGTCTTGCTTATCTGAATTTGATTTATTGCATTCAGAGTTTGGTAGTATAACTTTGTTGGCTATAGAATTTTGGTTTTAAAGTTCTATGTCTCCTTTCAACATTGGAAAAATGCTCCATTTCCTTTGGTTATGCATGGATTTTATGGAGAAGGGAATCAACATTTGAGTCATCATTTCCAGGTAGATAGTGTATGCTTACTTCTTTGAAGTCTTTAGTGGATGTACATTTGTTCAATTCATTAAAATACTTAGGCCAGTCTTTGTGGCTAGCCTGTAATCCCAGCACTTTTAAAGGCTGAGGGGAGTGGATTGCCTGAGCCCACAGGTTCAAGACAAGCCTGTGCAACTTGGCAAGACTTCGTCTCTACAATTAAAAGAAAAAAAATTAGCCCGGCTTGGTAGTATGTACCTGTAGTTCAGTTACTTGGAAGGCTGAGGTGGAAGGATCACCTGATCCCAGCAGGTCGAACCTGAGGTAGCCATGAGCATGCCACTGCACTCCAGCCTGGGCGGCAGAGTGAGACTTCAACTAAAAAATAAATAAATAAAAACTTTACATTTTATAGCGATGTCAAATATATATATGTATATATTTTATCAATGAAATCTTTCAAGTCTTCAGTAGCTATATTGTCAGTGAAAATGATTTTATTTATATCGTTAACTTTTGATCAACAGTAGCAAAAAAAGACAGTAATAAGCTGGATGAAAAATATAACCAAAGAAAACAAAATTTTTCTTTTTTAAAATGTAAATCTTTTGATTTTTTAAATTTTAGAATCAGGAAGTATAGGTGCATGTTTGTTACATGGACATTTTGTTTAGTGATGGAGATAGGTCTCAAATGGCCCATTCTCCAGATAGTGAACATTGTGCCCAATAGGTAACATTAGTCCCCATCCTTTTCTCCTCCTTTATTTGTGTTCCCAGTGTCTATTATGTCCATTTTTGTGCCCATTTGGCTCCCGTATATAAGTGAGAACATGTGGTGTTTGAGTTTCTGTTTCTGAGTTAGTTCCCTTAGGATGATGTTCTCTAGTTCCATCCATGTTGCTGCAAAGGATTCCATAGTGTATGTATACCAAATTTTCTTCATCCATTCAGTCACTGGTGGACAGTTAGGTTGGTTCTTTGATTTTGCTATTGTGACTAGTGCTGCAATGAACATACAAGTATAGATATGAAGTATAATAAATTTTTTTTATTAAAAGACATAAATATATCAGTACTGTTACATATAAATTAAATTATTTCAGCAAATATAAAAATAAAACATCAAAAAAATTTAGAATTGTTTCTAATTTGATGCTAATGTTGATCTGAATGTCAGTGTATATGAGAACAGCCAAAATCTCTTGATAAAGAATAATGAAATGAATTTGTATTAACTATTGCAAAATATTTTATATCTACTATGCTTTTAATAAAACAGCTTCTACCAATACATTTTACAGGCAAAAATGATTTATATAAAACATGTAATATTTATCAGATCTATGTATTGCAAGGGCAGTATGTAAAACATAATTGAGGCAACAAGAATTCATGTGTTTATATATACTGTACATCAAGTATGCATATATGGTCATATATGCTATTTGCTTTTCTATAAACACCTTAAAGTACCACATTTCAAACATTTGCTTTTCTATTTCTTTACCCAATTTGTTAGTTCCCTTATTTCCAAATTCTCCTTCATATATTCCATCTCTAGTCTCCAAACCCTGATTTCTACTGAACCATTCCAGATGACCAATCAATCTTATATTAGGCATTCCCTCACCATCAACTTAAGCTTATGCAAGATCCAGCTTGGGCCATAATACTGTCCATTAATTTCTAGAAAGTAATAATAGCTATCTATCTACTTCTCTTAAGGCAATTCACAGAAGTCTTGTTGTGGTTAAGGTCTTTTAAATTTAAAAATTATGAAAATAAGAATTATGTCATTTCTTCTTGGTATCATGATTTTCCTATTTAATAATAGCTCACAATTTTTACAGTATTAGTGGGTTCTATGAAGTCTTTTAAAGTAGATAGAATTGGTATCATTTCTTTTTTCAGGAGTAGAACATGCAGGTCTTGTTAGTATGAACAAAAGCCATTTACTTCCTAATATGAAGTCTTTGCTCCAGACTATATTAACAATTGGAACAGCTTTGTTAGTGATGATTTTCTTTGAACCATTGAAGGTATTATTATTTGATATTTCCTGGACTGTGTAGTATGCATGATACAAGAATGTTTTCTAGGATACACTACTATAGTTTTTATTGTTACATATAATTTCTTTAAAAAAATTTCACCTAAATGTTAACATTTTTGTATTTATGGCATTTGCTTTCTAATTGTAAAATTATATCCTTTATAAATCTGAGTCTTACTATGAATGTGATTATTACATGGCTTCACATTCTCCAGTTAAAATTCCTATATCTACTACTTTTGCCTCCTTTCAGAATTGAACTCTGCCTTATATTTGTACAGCAAATATCATTTTATGGAAAATCTATACAAAGCTGTTAGGTAGCTGTTGAATAAAATCTACGTGATCTGTAATGTAAAATAAATACATTTTAGCCATGGCTTACAAAGTTTAAGACTTACTTACAGATAATTTTTCTTCCCACTGTCAAATTTGATTCTCACAGCAATGCAGCTTGGTGGATAAGCAAATATTATCAAAGTTTTAAACATGAAGCAATTGAGGTTCTGAAAGGTTAGGTAACTTGCCTAAGGTCACGGAGCAGCCATGAAAATATAAGAAATGAAAACCAAATTTCTGACCCATATACCCAGTGCTCTTTCTGTCACGTAAGTACCTTTGAATTGCTGGAAGGAATTTCCATATTATTTAATTCCAATTCCACGTCTCTAACTTTTTAGATAAGTAATGTAGACCCAAATGAGATAGATGTCTTGCCCTTTCCCTCTCCCTGCCTCTCTCTATGTTAAAGTAAAATATTTGGAGGCCTTTTTATTCTGGATATTATTTCTTAATGTTTATAAGATTTTTTGTGAACTTTTAAAAACTGTTGGATAAACATTTATGTATGTTTGTATGTATGTATGTATATATTTTTAAAGTGTGGGGTACAATTCAGGATTAAGTATATAAGTGGTCATCGTACAGGTGAAGTTTGGGCCTACCTTTGGTCCTCACTTTACCTGGTTTGAGATCAGGTAACCTTAATGTGCTATGCAGCATCCCCTTGCTATGGCAGTGTCACACTACTGCCAATCCCTTTCATGTAGTATTATGGTAAATATTCAGGGTCCACTTATGAGTGAAAAAGTGTGGTACTCAGTTCTTTGTTTCTGTGATAGGTCACTGAGTATGGTAGACTCTGAATCTCTCCAAGTTGCTGTGAAGTCCATAACTTTGTCCTTCTTTATGTCTGTGTAATATTCCATCATGTTTATGGACCACTTCCTTTTTTATCCAGTCCACTTTTGATGGGCAGCAGGGCTGCTTCCATGTTTTTCTATTGTAAATAGTGCTGCAATACGCATGCATGAGCAGGTGTACTCTTTGTGAATTTTTGTGAACTTTTATGTGTCATATATATTTTCCTAGACTCAGAAGTATAAAATATTTTTTTATCTTTCCCCTTCCAGTTTTGATTCTTCATCATCATTGTCCTCTTCTTCCTCCTCCTCCTCACCTCCTCCTTTCTCTTTTTGTTCCTCCCTTCCTTCTTTCTTCTTCTTTCACCTTCCTCCTTCCTCTTTGTGCCTCCTCTTCCTCCTCCTCCTCTCCTCCTTCATCTTCCTCCTCCTCTTTCTCCTCCTTCTCTTACTCCTAATGCTCTTCTTTCTTTTCTCTTTTTCTTTATACCACTGGTTCCCACCCCCCAGGCCATGGCCTGGTATCAGTCTGTGGCCTGTTGGAAACAGGGCCTCACAGCAGGAGGTGAGTGGCTGGTGAGCTCTGTCTCTTTTGTCAGATCATCTGCGGCACCATTCTTTATTTTATTTACCATTTTCATCTGTACTTTTTATTAATGGTCATCTGTATAATTATTTCATTATATAGTACAATGTAATCAAAATATAAACAAAGTGCACAATAAATACTATGCACTTGAATCATTCCTCCCTGCTCCACCACAGAAAAACTGGCTTCCATGAAACCAGTTCCTGATGACAAAAAAGGTTGGGAGCAGCTGCTTTATATAATATAATGCTGTTTCTTATTCGAATCAAAGTTAATCTTTAATTGTGACCTGAAATATAAACTGTGTATGTATTCCTCTGTGTAATTGTGTGTCTGCCAGAATTGTTTTTTAAAGTAGTTTTGATATGATTAAGGGAAAATATTAGTATATCTAACCAAAAAAGACAACTGTAACATTATGATTTAATAAATAAACATTTTATCAAAGTATAATAAGTATACAAAAAAGTACATAAGGCATAAATTAAAATTGTTTTATTTTCACAAAATAAAAACACCATGTAGCAAGCATGCAGAAGAAATTTATCATCACTAGAAATGATAGGATTTGCATTAGAATGGATTGATTTTTTTTTTTTTTTTTTTTTTGAGTTGGAGTCTCACTCTGTTCCCTAGACTGGAGTGCAGTGGCCGCTCCCGGCCACCTGCAGCCTCGACCTGCTGGGCTCCAGTGATCCTTCCGCCTCAGCCTTGCAAGTAGCTGGAACTACAGGCGCGCGCTACCATGCCCAGCTAATTTTTTGACTTATTTTAGAGATGAGGGCTCGCCAAGTTGCCCAGGCGGGTCTCGAACCCGCGGGCTCAGGCATTCCATTCAACTCAGCCTCCCAAAGCGCGGGATTACAGGCTGAGCCACCAAGCCTGGCTGATATTTTTACTCAGTGTGGGAAGAAAGGATCACTTTAAATATATTTGATTGTACCCCACATCTTTAAAAAAAATAAAAAAGCAAAAAAAATTGGATCTGAAATCCATCCTTAAGGTCTTATATCATTCTAGTTGTTTATGCATGTATTAATACCTGTGAACAATTTTCCATAGATTGTTGTGTACAGATCTTGAACATCTTTTATTAAAGTTATACTTTGGAAATTGATGTTCTTTGATATTAATGTGAAGTATAGTTTTTAGTAATATAATTTATACAAATACTTGCTATGATATCTAGAATTACACTGGATTTTTTTAGCTTGTACCTAGTCGTATTCTTGCTAAATTGACTAATAAGTCTAATATACTTGATGTAGATTTCTTTTAGATAGTGTAAAGACATAATCTTGCCATCTATAAATAATATCAGTTGCGTGCCTGCCTGTTCAATCCTATGTCTTTTTGTTGTTTTTCTTGCATATTGCTCTAGCTATGACCTTCATAAAATGTTGAGCAAAAATGATGATAGTAGACATCTGTCTTGTTTCTGACCTCAAGGAGGCACATTTTTCAATATTTCATCACTAGTAAGATATTTGTGGATATTTATGCTTTTAATGATAATAATAATAATTATTTTTTAGAAAGAGGGTCTGCTCTGTTCTCTATGCTGGGGTATAATGTTGCTGTCTTGGCTCAGTGTAGCGTTGGCCTCCTGGGCTCAAGAAATCCTTCAGTCTCAGTCTCCGGAGAAGCTGGGATTATAGGCACATGCTACCATGCCCTGCTAATTTCTATTAAAAAAAAAAAAGTTTGTGGAGGTAGTGTCTCCCTATGCTATCAAGGCTGGTGTGAAACTCCTAGACTCTAGGTGATCATTCCACCTTGGCCTTCCAAAATGTGTGGATTACAGAGGTGAGCCATCATATTCAGACTGAGTTTCCTTTTTTTTAAGCTACAAATGTGTTGTATATTTTGCTCAGTCCTTTCTGCATTTTGAGGGGTGACCACATGATATCATGCCTTTGTTCTGTTAATTTTGATTTCCAAATGACATAAGACATGAATTTATTATTGGATTAAACATAATTTGTCCATGTGTATTACAGTAAATGTTTCTTGGATTCAGTTTGTTAAACATACTCCTTCCTTCCTTCCTTCCTTTCCTTCCTTCCTTCCTTCCTTCCTTCCTTCCTTCCTTCC
>NW_007247031.1:238686-240705 GCF_000164805.1 Carlito syrichta | reverse complement strand
CTTGACTTCCTCTTTTCCTATTTGGATACCCCTGATTGCCTTCTCTTCTCTGATTGCTCGAGCCAGGACTTCCAATACTATGTTGAACAGGAGGGGTGAGAGTGGACATCCTTGTCTTGTTCCAGTTTTCAGGGAAAATGGTTCTAATTTTTGTCCATTTAGGAGTATGCTCACTGTGGGTTTCTCGTAGATGGCTTTTACTATTTTGAGGTATGTTCCCCATATGCCTAGATGCTCAAGGGTTTTTATCAAGAAGGGGTGCTGGATTTTATCAAAAGCTTTTTCTGTATCTAATGATATAATCATGTGGTTTTTGTTTTGACATCTGTTGATGTATTTAATAGCATTTATGGTTTTACAAATGTTGAACCAGCCTTGCATCCCAGGAATGAAGCTTACTTGGTCATGATGGATGATTTTTGAGATGTATTGCTGAATCCGGCTTGCTAGGATCTTGTTGAGAATTTTAGCATCTATATTCATCAAAGATATTGGCCTGTAGTTCTCTTTCTTTGCTGGATCTTTACCTGGCTTGGGTATCAATGTGATGTTGGCTTCGTAAAATGATTTGGGGAGTGTTCCATCTTTTTCAATCACCTGGAATACCTTCAGTAGAATTGGTATCAGCTCCTCCTAAAATGTCTTGTAGAATTCTGCTGGAAAGCCATCTGGTCCAGGGCTTTTTTTGTAGGAAGTTTTCTTATTACGTAGTCGATTTCCTTGATTGTTATTAGTTTATTTAGGGTCTCAATTTCTTCTTGTTCCAACCTAGGTAGGTTGTGTGATGTCAGAAAGTCCTCCATTTCCTTAAGGTTTTCAAGTTTGTTTCCATACAAGTGTATGTAGTAGTCTCTAATGATCTTTTGTATTTCTTCAGGGTCAGATGTGAGTTCATCTTTTGTGTTTCTGATTGTGCTTATTTGGTTTTTTTCTCGTTTTTTCTTGGTCAGTCTAGCTAGGGACCATTGATCTTGTTTATTCTTTCAAAGAACCAGCTTTTTGTTTCATTGATTTTTTCTATTATCTTTTTGTCTTCTATGTCCTGTATTTGGGCTTTTTTTTGGTGATCTGGATTCTTCTACTGAAATTAGGGTTTTTGTGTCTTGCTTTTCCAGCTTCTTTAGGTGACTTGTTAGGTTATTAGTTTCTGTTCCTTCCATTTTCCTCATGTGTGGTTGTAGGTACATAAATTCCCCTCTTATTACAGCTTTTAAGGCATCCCAGAGATTTTGGTAAGATGTTTCTTTATTTTCATTTGTTTCCATGTATCTTTTGATCTCTATTTTGATGTCATCATTGACCCAGGAGTTATTTAGCATCATGCTGTTTAGTGTCCATGTCTTTGTGGGTTTTGGAGGGACTTTGTTGGTGTCAATGTTTATTTTTATTCCACTGTGGTCCGAAAAGGTGCATGGCAGAATTTCAGTCCTTTTAACTTTGCTTATACTTGATTTGTGTCCAATTATGTGGTCGATCTTAGAATATGTTCCATGTGGTGATGAGTAGAATGTGTATTCTGTGGTCTTTGGATGGAGTGTTCTATAGGTATCAATTAAGTCCATTTGGTCCAGAGTCTCATTGAGGTTCCGGATCTCCTTGCTGATTTTTTGTCCTGATGATCTGTCTAAGGTTGTGAGTGGTGTATTAAAGTCCCCAGTTATTATGGTGTTAGAGTCAATGTCTTTCTTTAGTTTTCCTAGAAGTTGCTTTATGAATGTTGGTGCGCCTATGTTGGGTGCATATATGTTTAGGATAGATATTTCTTGTTGATGGAGTGAACCTTTTATCATTATGTAGTGGCCCTCTGTATCTTTTTTAATTTTTGATAGCTTAAATGGTATTTTGTCTGAAATTAGGATCGCGACTCCTCCTTTTCTTTTGTGTTCCATTCGCCTGAAATTTGTTTCCCATCCTCTTACTTTGAGTCTGTGTATGTCCTTTCTAGTGAGATGGGTCTCTTGAACGCAGTATATTGTTGCCTGTTGATATTTTATCCATTTTGTCATTCTATGTCTTTTC
>NW_007247031.1:236125-237853 GCF_000164805.1 Carlito syrichta | reverse complement strand
CTATTCTGATTGATCTTCCACGGTAGGTGATCTGGCCTTTTTCTCTTGCTGCCTTTAGGATTTTTTCTTTTATGCCTACTTTATTTAGGCAAATTATTATGTGTCTAGGAGTTGGTCTTCTCATTTATTGTCTTGCGGGGGTTCTCTGAATCTCTTGTGTTTGAATTTTTGTATCACTGATTAGATAAGGGAAGTTTTCCTGAATGATCTCATGGAAAGTTTTTTCCAGTGTGATCTCTGTTTCTCTTTCTGCCTCAGGGAGTCCAATTATTCTTAGGTTAGGCCTCTTGAGGTAGTCACTCATCTCTTGAAGGTTTTGTTCTGTCTTTTTGAGCTTATTTTCTGTGTTTTTAAGAGTTTGGGTTATTTCTATATTTTGGTCCTCAAGCTCTGAGATTCTTTCTTCTGCTTGGGTAATTCTACTTTCCATGCTTATCAATTTGTTATTTATTTCATTCATAGTATTCTTTATTACTGTTATCTCAGATATCAGCTCCCTCCTAGTTTCTTCTTGTGTCTCCTCAATTCTTTTTAATCTCTCCATTATTGTTTTGATATCTACATTTGCAGTTTGAGAACCTTCATTCTGGGGACTTTTCATTGTTTGCATTCCAAAGTCAGATTTCTCAGTGTATGCTCTCCCAGGCGTCTGGGAGATACCTATACTCTTCTTTTGATTTTTCTTCATTTCTGTAGATTTTTCTCTCTCTCCCCCTTTCCCTCCCCCTCTTCAATTCTGTTTTTGAGGGAAGATGGGGTTGCTTTTATTTCTCTTCTGCAATGACCTGTTCTTCCTTATGAGGGTCTTCTGGCTTTGTTCACTTTTCCCTCTGCTTTACAGTCTGTCTATTCAGCAGTATGCAGTCTTGGTCCCTAGATTTAAAAAGGGGGCATATAGAAGAGAAAAATAATGGAGGAAGGGGGGTCAATAGGGAGTTAGAAAGAGAGAAGTGCAAGAGGGAAAACAGATATACATACCAACTATCAGGTGAGAACGAGACACAGGGCCGGGAAGAGGTGAAGAAAGACACGTCAGAAAGATTCCCTAAAGAGTACTGACAGCTACACAGAGACAGGGCAATAAAATAGAGAAACAGTGTAAGTCAGAAGGTAAACAACAAACGTGATCTAAACCAACAGTTACAATGATAAAATCATAAGTCAAAATAAGCGAAAGAGAGAAGTGCGAGAGGGATAACAGATATACATACCAGCTATCAGGTGAGGAAGAGTCACAGGGCCGGGAAGAAGTGAAGAAAGACACGTAAGAAAGATTCCCTAAGGAGTACTGATGGCTACACAGAGACAGTTCAATAAAATCGAGAAACAGTGTAGATCAGAAGGTAAACAACAGACGTGATCTAAACCAACAGTTACAATGATAAAATCATAAGTCAAAATAAGTGAAAGAGAGATGTGCGAGAGGGAAAACAGATATACATACCAACTATCAGGGGAGAGAGAGACACAGGGCTGGGAAGAAGTGAAGAAAGACAGGTAAGAAAGATTCCCTAAAGAATACTGATAGCTACACAGAGACAGGCCAAAAAAATCAAGAAACAGTATAAGTCAGAAGGTAAACACCAAACGTAATCTAGACCAACAGTTTCAATGATAAAATCAGAAGTCAAAATAAGCGATCAGACTAGAGTCACTTCTGTGATCTCTGATTCCAGCCTCTCCCTTTTGTTTTTCGTTGCAGTGTAGGGGTGGGGCTTTGTCTCCTGT